>NC_061088.1:57550286-57751822 GCF_015104395.2 Macrobrachium nipponense
AAGGAGCACAAAACCGATCCCGATCACCTGATCCTAACATCCATGTTAGTTCTAAGATTGTAAGGAGTTATCCCCGAACTCCTTACAAACAACCAAAAACTCGAAACATAAATACACTTTCATTACAAAATATACAAAAAAAAAATTTTGTACTCCCCTACTAGCCATACATACCCTTGATCCCCTACCAGCAATGACACTATGCTCCCGTGCGACATTAGTGAGCTTGCTAATAGAAAACCAAGCATATCTGACAAGAGGGTGTTTATGTACGATAAAAACACAAAATTAAGGATCAGTCTTTGCTCCAAGACCCAGTACTGTATCTGCTGATACAAAAGGACCTAGCGAGAAGCACTTCTCATAGGTCACTCTCACATCCTTCAGATAATGAGATGCAAACACTGAATTGCACCTCCAATATGTAGTCTCATGATATTCTTTAGAGACATATTCTTTTGGAACGACCAAAGGACGTTGCTACTGTCCCTGCCCCTCACTTCATGTTGTCTTGACCTTTAGAAGACCGAAGGATTCCTCCGAGCAGTTCTTGTGAGCGTCCGTAATAACGCTTCTCACAAAGAAAGCCAAGGCGTTCTTGGACATGAGTCTTTTGGGGTTCTTCACCGCACACCAAAGACCTTGTTGACAAGCTCCCATCTGTCTCTTCCTCTCTAAATAATATTTAAGAGCTCTCACTGGACAGAGAGACCTCTCTATCTCTCTGCCTACAAGGTTAGATAGGCCTTTTACCTCAAAACTTCTGGGCCACGGTTTTGACGGGTTTTCGTTCTTTGCCAGAAACATTGTCTGGAAAGAACAGATGGCAGCATCTCCTTTGAACCCCACCGTGGAATCCAGAGCGTGCAATTCGCTCGTCCTCTTGGCTGTAGCGAGAGCCACCAGGAACAAGCATTTCCTAGTGACGTCCCGGAAGGAAGCCAGATGTAAAGGCTCGAATTTATCCGATGAAAGGATTTCAGGACCACGTCTAGATTCCAACTAGGTGTTCTAGGAGTAGCTGCCTTTGAAGTCTCAAAAGATCTAATTAGATCGTGTAGATCTTTGTTGCTTGCAATGTCTAGGCCTCGATTCCTAAATACTGAAGACAGCATGCTCCTGTATCCCTTTATTGTTGAGACAGATAGGTGTGATTCCTCTCTCAGAAAGAGGAGGAAATCGGCAATATTCACTATAGAGGTACTGGAGGAGGACAGCTTCTGACCCTTACACCACCTCCTAAAGACTTCCACTTTGATTGGTATACTCTTCTCGTCGAAGCTCTGCGGGCTCTAGCGATAGAGCCCGCAGCCTTGCGAGAAAAAACCCCTCGCTCTGACAAGTCTTTCGATAGTCGAAAGGCAGTCAGAGCGAGACCTGGGAGGTTGTGATGAAACCTCTCGAAGTGGGGTTGTCTGGAGTAGATCTGGTCTGTTTGGAAGCGATCTGGGGAAGTCCACTATCCACTCCAGTACCTCCGTGAACCATTCCTGGGCTGGCCAAAATGGGGCTATTAGCGTCAACTTCGTGCTCTTCGAAGCTACGAACTTCCTGAGCACTTCCCCCAGGATCTTGAACGGGGGAAAGGCGTATGCGTCCACACCCGACCAATCCAGGAGAAACGCGTCTATTGCGAAGGCTCTCGGATCTTCCACTAGAGAGCAAAAGATCTCTATTCTTTTGGAGAGGAACGTCGCAAACAGGTCTATGTGAGGTCTCCCCCACAGGGACCAAAGACTTCGACACACTTCTTCGTGTGTAGAGTCCATTCTGTGGGAAGGACCTGATTCCTCCTGCTCAGTCTGTCCGCCTCTCACATTCTTGATCCCTTGAACAAACCTTGTGAGGAGAGTTATGCCTCTTTCTTCCGTCCAGGTTACAGGTGTCTTGGTTAACTGATAGAGGGAGAAAGAGTGCGTGCCTCCTTGCTTGCGTATGTAAGCCAGAGCCGTGGTGTTGTCCGAGTTTATCTGTATCACCCCGTCTCTGACTATCTCTTCGAAGAACTTTAAGGCTAGGTGTATGGCCACTAGTTCCTTGCAATTGATGTGCCAGGACACCTGTTCCTTTGTCCAGGTGCCTGACACCTCCCTTGCTCCTAGCGTCGCTCCCCATCCCGACTCCGAAGCGTCGGTAAATAACACTTGGTCTGGGTTCTGCAGAGCAAGCGATACGCCCTCGTTCTTTTGAAGAGGAGGGATCCACCACTTCAAATGATCTTTTACCTCTTGTGGAAGTTGGAAGATGTCCGAGAGTTGTCCCGTCTTCCAACTCCACACCTCTTTGAGGAAAAACTGAAGAGGTCGAAGGTGAAGTCTCCCCAGAGAGAAGAACTTTTCCAGTGAGGACAGGGTCCCTAAAAGGCTCAGGTAATCCCTCGCTGAGCTGTCTTTCTCTCTAAGAAGCTCGAGATTCTCGACAAACTCGAGTGATTCTTTCTCGCGAAGGATATACTCGAAAACCCCGAGAATCCATCTGAATCCCCAGATAGACCAAGTTCTGGCTGGGGATCAGCTGTGACTTCTCGAGGTTGACGAGCAATCCTAGCGAATCTATCATGTTCCTTGTTACTGATAAGTCCTCCAAGCACTGAATCTCCGACTTGGCCCTGATCAGCCAGTCGTCCAAGTAGAGGGAGATGTTTATTCCCTCTAGGTGAAGCCATCTTGCCACATTCGCCATCAGGTTGGTGAATATTTGCGGAGCTGTAGACAGACCGAAGCACAGAGCCCTGAACTGAAAGATCTTGTCTCCTATTACAAAACGAAGATATTTCTTTGACAAATGGTGAATGGGAATCGTGGAAATATTATGCGTCTTGCAAGTCAGAGAGACCATCCAATCTCCTGGACGAGAGCCGACATTACTGAGGCGGACGTTTCCATGCGAAACTTCTTTTTCTGAACAAAGCGATTCAGAGCGCTTACGTCCAGAACTGGTCTCCACCCCCCCCGATGCCTTTGGTACTAGAAAAAGGCGATTGTAAAATCCCGGGGAGTGTGGATCCTGCACAAGTTCGATGGCCTCTTTTTCCCACATTTGTTCCACCATTTGAAGGAGAGTCTTTCTCATTACCGGGTCTCTGTACCTCGCTGACAGTTCCCGAGGCGTAGATGTTAGGGGAGGGCTGTTGTCGAAGGGGATTACATATCCCTTCTTTAGGAGGCCGACACTGAACCAAGGGTCGGCTCCCCTTTTTGCCCATACTCCTGCAAAGTTCAGGAGTCTGGCGCCCACTGGGGTGCTTGAAAGGCAAGCAAACAAGTCACTTGGATTTTCGTTGAAGGGCCTAAAGGAAGACCTTCCTCTCTTATCAGAGCTCTTCTTCTGGCAGGGGGACGAGCCGCTGTACCTCCACGAAAGGGCTGCTGAGGAGGACGAGAGTCCTTCTTAATCGCGACACTACAGGGCGTCCTTTCTTGGACGTTTGTGTTAGTAGGTCTTGTGTCGCCTTCTCAGTTAGCGAGCGAGATATATCCTTCACCAACTGAGAAGGAAACAGATGATCCGATAGAGGGGCGAACAATAAAGCAGTCCTCTGGCTCGGAGAAACCCCTTTCGATAATAGGGATCCATAAACTGATCTCTTTTTCAGGAGACCAGCACCAAAAAGGGAAGCCACTTCACCCGAACCGTCCTGTACTGCCTTGTCCATGCAGGACAGGACGCTATGGAGAATCTCTGGGTTTTTAAGAAACTCCGGATCCTTAGATTTGTTGGCCAGAACTCCGAGTGACCAATCCAGAAAGTTGAACACCTCTAAAGTGACAAAAAGTCCCTTTAGAAAGTGGTTCAACTCTGAAGTGCTCCACGTCGCTCTGACCGATCCTAAGGAGTGACGTCTAGAGGCCTCCACTAAATTGGCAAAAGTCGGCATCTGCAGAGGCAGGTAGAGAAAGACCCATAGTCTCTCCTGTCCCATACCAAATACCTCTCTTTCCATGTAATTTGGAAGGAGGCATGCAGAATACCGTCTTTCCTAACTCCTTCTTCTTGTCCATCCAAGAATCTAAAGAATGGAGGGTGCCATTCTTCATAGATATCGCAGGCTTCATTTTCAAAAAGGCCGAAGATTTTGCCGTAGCCGAGCTCGAAAAGAGAGAAGCGAGAGAAGGAGGAGCCCGCCGGGGACTAAGAGAATCTCCAAATTCTTGAAGTAATAATGAGGCTAAGACTTTATAACTAGATAGTCCCCTCATTAGCAGGCAAGGTTCGTCATCAGACAACTCGTCTAGCCCTCGATCAGACGAAGGAGAAAGTTCACGTTTGGAGGAGAGTCCTTCCAAGACCTCCTATGCTCTGAAGGAGAGGAGCTCCTATTTGGAGAAGAGGTCATCCCTCCGGCCAGGAACGGTCCCCGACCTCCGGGCTCCTGGAACTCCTTTGCCTCCTTGCCTCCTGACTCCTGCCTCCTGGCTCCTGACTCCTGCCTGGTCCTGACTCTGACTCCTGCCTCCTGCTCCTGACTCCTGACTCCTGACTCCTGCCTCCTGACTCCTGACATCCTGGTCCTGACTCCTGACTCCTCTGCTCCTGATCCGGACTCCTGGCTCCTGGCCTCCGGGCTCCTGCCTCCTGCGTCTGCTCCTGCCTCCGATGTCCTCCTCACTCCTGGCTCCTGGCTCCTGCCTCCTGGTGGTGCCCCTCTACACTCCTGGGGGCCTGGGCCTCCTCCCCTGGTTGACTCCTCACTCCTGGGTCTTGGCTCCTGCCTCCCTTGGGTGACTCTCACTCCTGGCCGGTGCCAGACGTCTGATCGGTTCATCCAGGTTCGTACAGGAAACCTCACCTCGAGTAGGAGTATCGATCCTGGCGGCAGATACCTCCATACGTCTAGAGGATCTTTTGATAGGATAGGGAAGTCGTCTTTCCTTCTAGGAGGCTCCTTTGACAGAACTCCTACAAAAGACGAAATCTGTTCTTGCATCGCCATCATGAATCTCTTCGTAGCCTCCTCTTTATCCTCTTCGGGAGGAGGGGAAGGAGGAGGGGAGGAGTCCATAGCCTCCACCTCCTGCCTCCTTCTCACTCTGGTTGAAAGAATGGCTCTTCTTGCCTTCTTCACTCCCGAGGGAGACTCCTCAGGGAAGTTTTCTGGGCTCGAGTCAATAGTCGGAGCCTTCCAACTCCTTCTTGAGAGGCCGAGATCGATCTGAATCTCTCCAATCACGTCTCGGAGATGAAGATCCCGACGACGAAAAACACTCACGCAGGACGCTTTTACAATAGCGATCCTTGGCAGTCTGGGGTGTCACAGAAACCGCCGAAGGGACACCTGATCGGTGGGGATTCTCCACAACCTCCTTTCGGTTTTCGACATTCCTTCTCCTCTGGGCATGTGAGCTTGGAAGAGGTCTAGACCTAGGAGCGTTGCTAGGACCGACCAGATGCGCCCTCTACCTACACTGGGGACACTCTTAGTATCACTCGTCCACTGAAAAAAAGAGAAGATCCCTAGCCTTACCTTTGTTATGGCAGCCATTTTGTTTTCCATCAACTTGAAGGCTGCTTTTAGATCCGCAAGTTCTTTTGCTGGATCTACAGGTTCTGCAATAGGAGAAGGGGCTGCAATGGAAGGAGAAGTAGCAATACTTACCCTTGGGGAAGATCCCAAGCTTGGAATTAGTTCAGATCTAGAACTACTTAAACTTCTATAAGAAGCCTTCCTCACTCTTTCTCTCTCTAACTTTTTTTAAATAATTGTTAGGAATTCTTCCATTCGTTCTCACTCAAGTTCTCACATTCCTTACAAGTATTAGTAAAAGAACATTCATACTCCCTGCAACCCTTGCATACCGTGTGAGGGTCTACCGAAGCTTTCGGCAACCTCACCTTACAGCCTACATTCACACAACGTCTCACAACCATTCCAGAGTCAGACATTATTAAAGAAAATTCCAAAAATCAAGTCCACAAAAACAGTCCACAAAAGCGTTATGCCAATCCAACAATCCAGATACGTCACCAAAAGTCGGTCAAGAAGATCAATTGCCGGTGAAAAAAGAAAAACCAATCGAGAGGAACAACAACAATGTTGATGGTCGGGCGACAGAAGAATTCTGATTAGAAAACGGGAATGGTTCCTAGTCCTGCCACCCAGGGCAGGGCGGTAGATCACCTGACCTACCGGTAGCGTGTGCCGCGAAATTTGAAATTCTGTCGGAGACGACGGAGTCTATAGCTAAGCTAAGTATATATCTGGCAGGGAAGTTGAATGTATAAAAATGAATTTTGTAATTATAGTTATATTAATATTATTATTATTATTTTAAAGTGTTAAAAACAAATAGTAAATGTACTACAAAAATTCTCGAGTCTCAGTGAGAGAGAGAGAGAGAGAGAGAGAGAGAGAGAGAGAGAGGAGATGAGAGAGAGGAAGAGAGAGCGAGAGAGAGAGAGAGTTTCATGAACACTTGGGGGGTGGCAACAAACGCAACAGCTGCTCCCCCTCCGTCCCATTACTTGATATGTTTGACAGTTTTAGTACCCGGAGTTTGAGAGAGAAGACCTAGATTTCCTTCATTCATACATAATTTTTCAAATTTATAAACTAAAATCTTACTTTAGTATTTTCTTTAATGAATTGATGTTATTGCTGTAGGTATACATTAATATTAATACGTATTAATATTTGAGAGAGAGAGATTTATTATTTTTACTATGTGATATTATTTAATCTTATTAAACTTACTAATACAGTATTAATCAGTATTAATATTTGAAAATTAGTAAATCATTTTTGTACCATAAAAATGCATTTAGTCATGAAAATAACATCAAAATACACTAATTGGTGGTGATTTTCGCCGGAAAATCATGCATTGGATATTTGCCGAGTTTTGACAGAATACTTATGCTGTTTAATTCTTACTTCTAAATACTTGCTAGATTTGCCTATATAAAAAGTGACAGTCCAAACATGGAATTTTATATATTATGCTGTTGCTTTCCTTAGGCCCTTTTTAGCATTCCTTTTGGTGTATTATTATTGGTAAAAACAAGGTTGACCTTAAAAGATTTTAACAATGATATTATGATTTCAAAACCACTAAAACAAGGCAAACTAAGAATGTTCTTAGAAGTTTCTGTAAAAATCTTTGTATACAGTAGTACAGCACTTACTTCATTACTGCAGTGCAGTAGCTTTCATGTAGCTAAAGTATCTAAAAATGTGTGTTTAATTAACTTTATATATTTCAGTTCCTTAGTGACTGCCATTCATTTAGAAATATAAATACTTCATGCTACTAACTTGGCATAAGAAAACCTTCATACACATAGGAAGTTAGTTAACCAACATGGGACTCCTTCCCACATACAACCAGAGAAATAAGATGGGCTGAAGAAGCAAGAAAACTTTCCCCAAATCCTTTACATAAGTACTATAACAACTTTGGTAAGTATAACTGGGGATACCTGGCTTTATAAACTTATCATATGCCTGAAAAGCTTGCTCTGAAGAATGTGCAAATATATGTTAGCAAATACAAGTTGTGAAACTATAAGAAGTATAGCATTTTCGAATCTGATTATTTATACAGGCAGTCCCCGGTTAAGGGCAACATCGATTAATGGCTATCTGGTTTTATGGCACTTGTCTAGAATGCTGTTAACTAGATTTGCGGCACCAATCTCTGGTTAGTGGCACCGATCTCCAGTTAACAGCGGCACCGTTCTTCGGTTAACAACGCTGTTTTCTCGGCTCAGTTCGTGTCGGCCTGTGAAATAATCCTTAAGTTTATTATTTCTAGGTAAATAACTTAATAATTACCAGAGAAAAAATAAAATCAAGAAAATGTCAGTAAAACCGACTCGCTCACTCTATAAAAGAAGTGTCGGTATGGTAACAGGGGCGAGTGAGACCACTACCACGAACCACTTGCCATTTAGACATTCCACCTCAAAATCCCTACCTGAGAGAGCTGATCCCAAAGGGTGATGCGCCCGCTACTACTACTAATACCGACGCCAAGCGGAGTGCAGCGCCACTAGTGGTCATCCTTTGTTATTAGCTCAGCTACAACACACGTGTTTTTTCTCTCTCGTGTTGTGTTCGCTTTTATTAGGATTTTATCCAAGATGGAACGCGCTGCTATCGCCACGGCTAAGTTAAGTGCCCGAAAGGTTAAGATTTTGTATTTTTGTCTTCCAGGGACCAGTATTTTCCGTTTTTTAGGTTATATACGGTCACCGGTTGACTCGTGGCGGCCATGAGCCGCCTCGTATTATTAAGATTTCCCAGTCTTCCATACTGGGACGTCTTATCCTTTATGGGCTCTTGTTTTGCGTTCATCTTCTCATTTACATCGTAATTTAGAATTTAGGATCCACAGCCCATACCTTTTTACCTGTTATCGCTTGGTTTTGGTATTTAGGGCTATACTGTTCTTCCCCAGTCCAGCATCCCAGCTTTTGCTCTTCATCGGCTACGGCTGGCTCCGAGTAGTCAACTGGTCTTCGGATCAGTTCGCCTTCTCCTGGGCTCCTGTCTCTCTTACTCGTGTGTTCCTTCTATTCTTTTACGATGTATTTATTTATTTATATAGTGTTATTTTATCCAGTGTTATTTTATGTGCTAGGCTAGCTTTAGGCGCCCAGTACCTTGCGTTGGTACAGTTGGGTTCACGTGGTCTCTGCCTAGTGGTTGTGTTGCTACCGCACTCTGGTCCACCCTCGATCACGTGCTCCTCTGGGCGTCTTACCCACTCCCTTCCCTCCCTTCCACGCAGTAGGGAGGTGTCTGGCCGGGCCCTCCTCGGTTGTCATGACAACCACTTTAGCCTACTTCCCTCTCTCTCTGAAGGGGGCCCGAGGAGGTCCAGGCCAGCTGGGTGCCTGGGTGACCACTTACAGTCTCGGGTATACCGGGGTATCCGATGTGTAGGGGTGTTGGGGTTGGCCACCCCTCCCCCCCATTCCTCGTTCCTACCATAACGGACGGAGCCCCTGCTCACTAGCCGGGGGCCCCCTTCGGTTATCCGGTATTACTGGCTCCGCCAGCCGACGGGGTAGCGATCTACTAGTGGTCTCAAAGCTTGCCTGCTATACCTTCTTTCTGCTACTGGAGGAGAGCTTGCTTACTTACCCGGGCACTCCTCTAGTAGTCGGAAGGAAGGCATGTCTTACTCTATGTTATAGTATACATGCCCCTTTTATATATTATCACTGTCGTTATCTATCATTATCTGCCTCCGCCGTTCTCCGTCGTGGTTTCTTCCTCCTCTGGGCTTCTCACCACTCCTGGTTGGTCTCCTTATCTGTTCCCGGCGTACACCGCGGATCCCAACCAGACCGCCCTACTAACCACACGTATTGCGGTAGAGGACTAGTTTTACTCTTAACTTTCATACTCAGGCATGCAACGGAGTTTATGTTAGGCTGTAAGTGCGTAATCCCGATACTCATGTATCCTTCCACTTACAGGCTACCAATTGTCAGGAACCGGGCTGCAATGCAGTCCTCCACGACCCCTGTGGCCACGAGGAGTGCAGGACCCACGCCCCGTGCGCCACTACCCACGGCGAGTTGATTGTCTGGCACCACGAAGCATGCACTATATGCTATGACCTCGTGAGTCAGCTTTTGGATGGGGTGAGTAGGTTTCTGGACAATTTTTCTTACAATCAATTATCTATGTTAGTCTTAAGTCTTATTTTAAGCTGTAACTCCGCCATTAGAAGCTTCATACGGCCCTCTCTTTCAGGCTGCCGCCGTGAAGGAAGTCGCCTTGGCAACCCTGAAGGCTTGGGTAGGCAGGCGGCTTTGGAAAAAACGCCACCAAGGGACAGCCGTACGTACTGGACAAAAAGTTAGCCGTCCAGATCTTTCCAGGAGGGAAGGCGACGGGGTACGTAGACCCCGCCACGGCAGCCCCACTCATAGCTTGCAGCAAGCGTTTGGAAGTATTTCGACGCAGGAAACGGTGCCGGACGTCGTCACTCTAGATATCAACATTGAGCCAATGGCGGTAGGTGTTGAGGACTTGTTGGTCGAGGTAGGTGCTTCGGGCGCCCAAGGGTTACCTTTGGGCGCACCTGGATCTTCTTCTCCTGTTCCTTCTTCTTCTTCCTTCCAAGGCTTCACGGGATCTGAGATCCCTTCTCCTTCACCTGCTGCTTCTGTGCCCCCGAAAGTGAAGGGACACAGAGCAAAAGACCCTCCAGAAGACGACAACCAAAAAGTCGTCGTCTTCTTCATCACGTAAGTCTTCGGCATCCTACGCCGATGCAGTGAAGGCGAAGTCTGTATCTTCTCATTCTAGAGGGTCAAGAAGCAAGGCTTCTAAGGAGAAGGTCCGAGCTCCGGCCGAGCCAGTACCTTCTCCGATAACTACCGGATCCGCTCCGGTGACTCCTGTCGGGATGGCAGCACCTAGTGCATTCGATCCCGCCACCTTTTCGGCAGGAGTTACAACAGGTAGGAGAGATGGTCGGTTCTCTCGGTACGAGATTTGAGCAAATGTTTGCTCAACTCTCCACCACTATCAACCAGCCCGGCCAATCGATTCAGGACCTTTCTAATCGTGTTAGAGAACACGATGACCGCTTCGCCGGCCTGAATCAGTCTCCACAGACTAACTTTCCCGTAGGAGGTACTGGTCTGGTCCAGCTACCACCTTACGAATCCCTGCTGGCCTTTTCTATGAATAATCCTTGGAGGGTGGCAGCCTATGCTCCCTTCAAGGATGGTATGATTTCTATTCCGGAGTGTGGAACGAGAAGGATTGAGGACTTCGGGTTCTACCCCCCCGGATTGACTCAGCCTTTCATAGGATATGCCAGGCTGACCCAAACGGCGCTCAATAGAGAGGACAAGATCTCTAGAGAGACTGTTTTATACAGCAGGGATCATGCTCAGAGGGAGTGGGTTCACTGCCTGGAGGATTGGGATTGCTCAAATACCAAACTCCAGGCCTTCAAGAGCCCTTTCACCATCTTTTGCCACGGAGGAGGAGGCTTCACTCCCCTTTGCGACAAAGATGGTGGAGACGACTCTTCAGGCTGTACTGAAAGATGAACCCATTCCGCAGCTAAGGGAAGCGGAACCAACATCTCCCCTCTTCCCTGCGTTCGGCGAACTGTGGGAGAATCTGCCAGTTACCTTTACAGTGGGAAAACTAAAACCGGACTGTGCTATGGATCAGTTCGGTGAGAAGCTCCCTAGACTGCCTGATAGCCTTATTCAGGCAGAGTTCGATGCCCGGACTAGGCTAGGGAGGTCACTTAACTCCCTAATCATTACTGAGATGGCTGTCCTCTCGTACGCCACGGAGCCGTTATTTATGATCCTTGCGAAGTCTCAGTTTCAATCGGTACAGGCAGACGCTTTCGACTTTTTCACAGCCAGGAGAAATTGTCGCAAGCATGTGTTGCAAGAAGCCACCATTAGACACGAACCTAATAGGCTTCTTGCTTCCAACATGTGGGGTGCGGACCTCTTCCCAGAAGCTGCTGTGAATGAGGTACACCACGAGGCTTCAAGGCTTAACCAAAGCCTTAGAGCTAGATGGGGTATCTCATCCAAGAGGAAGCAAGAGAACCCATCTTCTTCTGGTAAAAAGCTGAAAAAGACTAAGAGATACCAGCCATACCAGAAGCACCAGCAGCAGCAGCACTTTGTCCAGGCCGTCCCAGTTACTCAACCGGGTCAGCCTTCGACATCAAAACAAACCCAACCAATCCTTCTGCTGTCCCCTCAAAACCAGCCCTCAACTTCGTACACCGTCTCGCCGGCTTTCAACTCTATGTATGAAAGCCAAGCATACCCTACCTTTAATAGGTTCTCGAGGGGAAGCAGGGCGAGAGGTAACTTTCGTCAACAAGGTGCGGGAAGAGCTGCAAGTAGAGGCAAGCACTTCAGAGGGGGGCGCGGAGGTCAACCCGCACAGCAGCAGTGAGGCTCCCCAGGTAGGAGGGAGGCTGTTCCTCTTCCGTCACAGGTGGGGGTTCAGCAAATGGGCACAGAGCATCGTGTCAAAGGGATTAGGATGGAGTTGGATCAAAGATCCCCCACCAAACAAATCATTTTTCCAAGTACCATCAAAGGAGTTGACAGATTATGCAGAGGAGCTCCTTCAGAAAGGAGCTGTGGCGAGAGTCAAGCATCTAAAATTTCAAGGGCGCTTGTTCAGCGTGCCAAAGAAAGGCTCATTAAAAAGAAGGGTAATCTTAGACTTTTCAAAGCTAAACTCTTTCATTCGTTGCGACAAGTTCAAAATGCTGACCATCTCGCAGGTGCGGACCTTACTTCCCCGTGGGGCCGTCACCACCTCTATCGATCTTACAGACGCATACTATCATATCCCCATAGCGAGACACTTCCGCCCATACCTAGGTTTCAAACTAGGAGATCAGACGTTCTCTTTCAAAGTGATGCCCTTCGGACTGAATGTAGCCCCCAGGGTATTCACGAAAATAGCGGAAGTAGTAGTTCAACAACTGAGATCGCAAGGGATAATGGTAGTAGCGTACCTCGACGACTGGTTGATTTGGGCACCAACCGTCGAGGAATGCCTCATAGCCACAAAGAAGAAGAAGGTAGTTCAGTTTCTGGAACATCTAGGGTTCCAGATAAACAAAACTAAATCCAAATTCTCTCCGGAGACTCGTTTCCAATGGCTAGCCATCCAATGGGATTTATCCTCCCACAATCTGTCAATTCCAGTGGTCAAAAGGAAAGAAATAGCCAAGTCAGTGAGGCAATTTCTCAAGAACAAACAACCTTCAAGGCGAAACTAGGAAAGAATCCTAGGTTCCCTTCAGTTTGCCTCAGTGACAGATGTCCTTTTGAAAGCAAGACTGAAAGATATAAATCGAGTTTGGCGCTCAAGAGCAAATGTCAAATCTCGAGACAAGTTGTCAGTGATTCCACAAATCCTTCGCAACCAGCTCCGTCCATGGACGAAAGTGAAGAATCTTGCCAAGACAGTTCCCCTTCAATATCCTCCTCCGGCGTTAATGATTCACACAGACGCCTCCCTGTCCGGTTGGGGAGGATACTCTCAGTTCAAGCAAGTTCAGGGGACTTGGTCCGCTCAGTTCCGCCAGCTCCACATAAATGTGCTGGAAGCAATGGCAGTTTTTCTTACCCTAAAGAAGCTCCTTCCTCCAAAGAAGTCTCACCTAAGGCTAGTTTTGGACAGTGCAGTAGTAGTACACTGCATCAACAGGGGAAGGTCCAAATCCAAACACGTGAATCATGTCATGATAGCCATTTTCGCTCTAGCAAACAAGCACAAATGGCACCTATCTGCCACCCACTTGGCAGGGGTAAGGAATGTTATAGCAGACGCATTGTCCCGGTCAGTCCCTCTGGAGTCAGAATGGTCTCTAGACATCAAGTCGTTCCAGTGGATACGCCGGAGAGTGCCAGGTCTCCAAGTAGATCTATCCGCGTCACAAGCGAACCACAAGCTTCCTTGCTATGTGGCCCCCAACCTGGACCCTCTGGCTTATGCCACGGACGCTTTGTCGATAGATTGGAATCATTGGAAAAGAATCTATATCTTTCCTCCAGTGAATCTTCTTTTGAAAGTTCTGAGCAAGCTGAGGACTTTCAAAGGTCAAGTAGCCCTGATTGCTCCAGACTGGCCAAAGAGCAACTGGTACCCCCTGCTTCTAGAGTTGGGTCTCCGACCTCAACGGATTCTCAACCCCAAGCTATCGCAACCAGTACAAATGAGGACTGTGTTCGCTTCCTCAGGAATTCTCCAGACCCTAACTTTATGGACTTCATGTAGTTTGCGGCTAAAAAAGATGCTAACATTGATCCCCAAAACATCCTTTTTCTAGAATCAGATAAAAGGGAATCAACTATTAAACAATATGACTCTGCCGTCAAAAAGTTGGCATCTTTCCTGAAGGAAACGGACACTACAACCATGACTATTAACTTAACCATATCCTTTTTCAGATCTCTTTTTGAAAAAGGCTTAGCAGCTAGCACAATTACCACTAATAAATCAGCTTTGAAGAAAATCTTTCAGTTGGGTTTTCAAATAGACTTAACAGAATCCTACTTTACGTCTATTCCAAAAGCCTGTGCTAGACTTAGACCTTCTGAAAGGCCTACTTCAGTTTCATGGTTTTTAAATGACGTCCTCAAACTAGCCTCGGATACTGACAACTCGTCTTGCACATTTATAATGTTACTTAGGAAGACGTTATTCTTATTGAGTCTGGCCTCAGGGGCCAGAATTTCAGAACTGTCGGCTCTATCCAGAGATACGGGTCACGTAGAATTTCTCCCCTCAGGAGAAGTCCTGCTGTCTCTGGATCGCAGTTTTTTAGCAAAAAATGAGGATTCTCTTGCAAGGTGGGCTCCTTGAAAAGTCATTCCTCTTCCACAAGATCCCTCCCTTTGTCCAGTATTGACCTTAAGAGCCTTTCTATCTCGGACATCCTCTAGATCCTCAGGCCCTCTTTTTATGAGGGAAAAAGGTGGCACCTTATCAGTTAAAGGAATCAGGCAGCAGATCCTTTACTTCATTAAACAAGCCAACCCTGAATCATTTCCAAAAGCACATGATATCAGGGCAGTAGCTACTTCAATTAATTATTTCCAACATATGAATTTTGAGGATCTTAAGAAATATACTGGATGGAAATCACCGACAGTCTTCAAACGTCATTACCTGAAGTCCTTGGAATCATTAAAATTTTCAGCAGTAGCAGCGGGAAACATAGTTTCCCCTGATTCTGCACAGTAGTTGTAGTATAAAGATCCAGGTCTCCTTTCTACCTACCTTGTCCAACATGCCTCACCCTACTGCTATGCTCTACGTGGTCCTCTAGCCTTAGCCGCTAGGTTCAGTTTGGTGGACTGCCCCTTATTTTTTCGCTAGGGGCACCCACATATTGTACAAATAAATGTGCTTCAGTGTTTCTAACCTTATTTTTATGCTAGGGTAGAACACAGTGGATTTGTATATTTTGTAAATATTTGATTAATTTTAGTGAATCTCTTTAAATGATTGGTTTTTGGTTACCATTATACTAAACTGTGCTTTACATTGTTTAATTTAAGCTAGTTTTAAGTAACCTTATATTATTATCATGTAACTGATTTTTTGATTCACTTATATTATATTCTAATCTTATTTTAATTCTTGTTTCATTTTGACCCTTCATTGTCATCTTGCCTGTTTCTCTGGTACTATTTCACAGGCCGACACGAACTGAGCCCAGAAAAGGGATTTTGACGAAGGAAAAATCTATTTCTGGGTGATTGGTTCGTGTCGCCCTGTGAAACCCACCCTGTTTTTTCATTCCCACCCTGCAGGCCAAGATGGACATCTTTGCAAAGGATGGCCACTAGAGGCGCTGCACTCCGCTTGGCGTCGGTATTAGTAGTAGTAGCGGGCGCATCACCCTTTGGGATCAGCTCTCTCAGGTGGGGATTTTGAGGTGGAATGTCTAAATGGCAAGTGGTTCGTGGTAGTGGTCTCACTCGCCCCTGTTACCATACCGACACTTCTTTTATAGAGTGAGCAAGTCAGTTTTACTAACATTTTCTTGATTTTATTTTTTCTCTGGTAATTATTAGGTTATTTACCTAGAAAAATGAACTTAAGGATTATTTCACAGGGCGACACAAACCAATCACCCAGAAATAGATTTTTCCTTCGTCAAAATCCCTTAAGCGGGTTATTAGTGCTGTTATCACTGATTTTCAGTTACGGGCGATTTTGAGTTAATGGCGTCAGCTGGGAACGGAATCCCCCCTGTTCACCGGGGGACTGCCTTAATTGGTTTTGTAGTTAGCAATGGAAGAATGCAGGCAGCTGGTCATTTTCTCTCTCTCTCTCTCACTTTCACTCAGTGAGTAATCATTTCTTTCAATTTCAGTTCATTATGTAATTTCCTTATGTTTAACCCAAGAAATCCATCACTATCATTTTACAGCAGTCCAGTGTTGCGGCTATCTTGACAAAACTGCTCCTCTTCAGACTCGAATACACATAACTTTACCACACCTTTGTAATTACTTCATGCATGTATCAACAAAATAATTTTTCTCTCCTTCTCTTAGTTATTTTGCTATAAACCATCAAAGTTACTTTTATTGTGGGATGTGGCATTTTGCCCAAGTATTAGGTGGTGCGGTAGTACCACAGGTAGCGGGTCTGTCAGTTGTCACTCATGGGTGAGGAGGGAGTTGGGTATTACGGCTTGTTGTTGGGCCTGACAGAGGATAGCGTATTTTCACCTACTACACTCCTTGTCACATTGTGATGTTTTAGCTTATTTTTTACAAGTAACCATTACAACTTATTATACTGTACATCAGAGAGTGTAATGACAATGAAAATGACTATATTTAGTAAGCATCGGTATAATATGTACTATAGGAAAACCACAACCACCGCCACCACCTATCACAAGAATATACTAAAGATATAGAAAATTCTTATCATGGAAATAAGTAATGAATATAAACTTTTCATATGTCATTAAAAGATTATTGTCACTCTCTCTCTCTCTCTCTCTCTGACATACAAAGAAGAACACAGAAAACAATACATAAGTCACTTTCATTGTTATCAAAATAGAGCTTTACACATACCCATGACCAAATAAACTCTTACTACCATGGTAACTCAAGCTGCTTGTTATGTTTTTTACCCTTTATTTTAAACAGCCACTTGTCAGACACTCAAAAGAAAAAAGAAACCATTCAGGAGCGTTGCCATAATTTACACTAGACAACCACATGCTGACACAGGTTTTGGGAGTTGCCACGTCTTTTATTTCCCTGACTGAGCAGGATATTATGTTGTGATATTGTGTATGTCTGTGTATGTATTCTGTTATATCTGCTTTTTTTATTGTGCATGTTTCTAACATTAATATATAACAAGTTTTGACTGAAAAGAACTACATTTCACTATTTTCCTTTGCGTAAAAGTTAAATTTGGTCAATGGAGAATATTTTTATTATACATAAATATATATATGAGCAAAATACAGTTCTAAACATGAAAACTTTTACCATACAAGTAGTTTTCTATGAAAATATAATTCAAGTTAAGTAATGCCATGAGGGAATTTGTGAGAAGAGATAGAAAATGGCACTCTGAAGAGGCTTACAGCAGTTCCCCATACAGCCACTCAAGAGGCTTGTAGCTGTTCTCGGGTTAAATGGTTTTTCTTTTTATGAGTACCGTAAGATTGAGTAAATTCGGACACAGGGTGAATTCAGACGTTTTTTTAAAAAATGTCATAGGAGAAGATATGTCATAAAACAATGAATTAAACATTGCTGGTTATGATCTATCCTACTATTTTCCTCTTTTTATTATTGGAATGTCTTTTCCCAATGTTAAGTTTACATACGTATGGAAAAAATATATTTGAGCGCCCTGGTGGTGTGGTCAGTATGGTGTTGGCACCTCGGTGGCTGCGAGTTCGATTCATGGGCATTCTACTGAGGAGTGAGAGATGTGTATTTCTGGTGATAGAAGTTCATTCTTGACGTGGTTCGGCTGCCACATAAAGCCGTTAGTCCCGTTGCTGAATAACCACTGGTTCCATGCAACGTAAAAACACCATACAGGCAAACAAACAACCAGTATTCATTTTTTTTATGTTAAAAATCTCCTGTGAAAAACAGCCCAAAGCCTGTAGAATGAATTGGGAGGTGTCATTTTGTTAAAAAATAAGTAGATTGGACATGGTGGTTTGAGTTTGGACAGGAATAAGTATTAATATGAACAAAATAAAATTGTTTTGTCTTATGGGAATTTTCTAATGAGTGATATATTTATTTTTTTACAGGATATATAGATACGGTACATCTATGGTAATTCACTGATTGTAAATCATTGTGAAATTTAAAGATGTCAAAATCACAAAAGCCAGTAGAAAGTGGTACAAAATCACAAAAGACAATGAAAAGTGATGGTGGTAGAGGTCCTATGAAAGCAAGGCCAGAGACAAAATTTCAGGATTCGTGTGATACCTTTAGAAAAGGCGATCTCAGTGTGCGACAAGCAGCATTCCAGTATGGCTTCTCTAAGCGCAATCTACATGATACTGTCACAAGAAAACACATGAAGAAATCTGGAGAACAAACTATATTAACAAATGAAGAAGAAGCCATCATAGTAGACCATTTACGTACTCTTTCACAGTGGGGCTTCCCTTTAGACACTTTTGAGTTGTGTGTGCTAATCAAGATGTACCTAGATAGGCATGGTGTTGCCATTAAAAGATTAAAGAATAATTTCTCTGGCTGTGATTGGGCACATTCATTCATACTTTAGACGTTTGGAAGCAACTATTGAAAATGTACCTCCTGACAACATCACCAATTACAATGAAACAAATCTGTCAGATGACCCTAGAAGAAAAAAAGTTATTGTTCGTAGAGGATGCAAATATCCTAAAAGGATAATGAATTCAACTAAGTCTTCAGTGTCACTAATGTTTGCTTGTGCAGCATCTGGAAAAATGCTTCCTCCATGCATAGTTTACAAAGCAAACCACCTCTATGACTCATGAGCTGAAGGCAGACCTTCCAATATGAGATATGATTGTACTGATAGTGGGTGGTATGAAAGTACAACATTTGAGGATTGGTTTTTCAAAATAATCCTCCCTTATGCAAGATCAAAAGAAGGAAAGAAGCTATCATGGAATGGTACGCGAGATGGATGAGAGAGAATTGACTGCATTAATAACTGATGGAGGAGACACTGAAATAATGCGTGAAGATGAAGCAGATACTGTTGTGATACTAGAAGATGAGGGAGACATCTCTCAGGAGGACTTTGAAGGAACAGAGGGCCCAAAGACGGAGTGGAGATACAATAAAAAAAAAAGGGACAATAATAATGAGGAATTTTCAGCAGCAAGATAAGCCACAGGAAATGAGGAAGACCAGAATCCTAAACTACATGAGTGGGTGGTAGTTCAGGTGCGTAGCAAACATGAGAAGCATTACTACATGGCAGTAATTACTGAGGTGATGTTGAATCTCATAGTCAGGCTTTTGCAACATGTCAAAGGGACAAAATAAAATGTCTTTGTTAATTCAAATATACCAGATGATGAAAGCTGTGAAACTGAAGACACAGATATTGTGATGCATGTAAATGAACCCAAATTAGATAATAGGGAATGAATGGTATTTGATGTAAAATGTCAATAATTGGCCAAAATAATGTATATGTACTAGCACTCAGGAATATATAATTCTAAAGTTTTTTTTCTACAATGAAAATTGTTTGTGATGAGCAAGGTGCCCTTATTTTTATGTATTAGTACCATAGATATATGTCAATGGCTGGTAGCTAAGCATTCAGGAATTTGCCTTACCAAAGAGAATTATTTTTCATATGTAGGAATATGTCTCCAAAAGATTTATTTTTTTATTTCTAACTTACCTGTCATATGCTGGTAACCTTTAACCTTTAATAAGAAAAATGCCTTTATTTTTATTGTATTAGTGTTTTCTTTTATTTTCTTTCAGCACTGTCTGTGATAATGAGATAATGAAACCATTTCTTGTCAATTCTTGTCATTAAGCATTAGAATAATGTGTCAGGGTGTTATTAGTTATATTAAATGGAGATTGTTATTTTGTTTTGCCAAAGAAATAAGGAAGAAGTTTGATAGTCTAGTATTATATTACTTTCATTTTTTAGCCATTTTTTGTTGATCTAATTGTCATGTTAAATAAAGTGTCCAAAAAGGAAGAAATACATTTTCTCATGTCAGTAATATCTTGAAAGTTACGGCAATTTGGTCCAAATCAGCATCAAATTGCCGAGAATTCACACTAGCTGTGTCCAGAAAAAAAGCAGAAGCATAGAAGATCCATCTACAGCATATTTTAATGACTGTCCGAACTCTCCCAAACTTAAAGGTGAATTCAGACACCAATTAATGTATTATTCACATAATGAAATTGCTTACAAATTGTTTTTTGTGTTAGAATTTGAAAGTCTCATGAACCAGCTATATATACAATACTTAACATTTACTCTCGATAAAAAAAAAAAAAGGGATTTTGACGTAGGAAAAATCTATTTCTGGGCGAAGGACCCGTGTCGCCCAGTGAAATAGGTTCCTTTAGCACTATTTCTAAGGTAAAATATTGTTATAATACCAGAGAACCGCTAAACTGGAAATGCCAGAATATTCTGGCTCGCTCACCTTTATTAAAAGGCGTCGGTATGGTTTCTGGGGCGAGTGAAACCCCTACCATGGGTCCTTCTCCAATTAGCCTCTCCTACATCAAAAAACCTCAAGAATAGGGGAGCCGACCTACGGCTCACTACCTGCTACCGTGTAGCTAGCACCTGTGACGTCATACCTGCAGATAGCACCCAAGCTTGGTGCATAGTTGGGGGTGGAAAGGTAATGGGATTTCACTGGGCGACACGGGTCCTTCGCCCAGAAATAGATTTTTCCTACGTCAAAATCCCTTTTCTGGGCTTGGCCGTGTCGCTCTGTGAAATAGTACCAGAGAAAATACCAAGCTTGGAAAAGGGAAGAACACAAATTACTTTCCAAAAGGATTCTAATGAAAAACAATTAAGGTTAGGACATATAATGTAAATCAAGTTACAAATTAGTAACATAAAAGTGAAATAACCTTAAAACTATCAAATCACATTAATCATCATAGTAAACAAAATTTAGAGAAATAAGCTCCTTATGAACTAGACATTATGTACAATATGATACATTTGAGGACCAGTACGACAGTGACGTAACTGGGACGAAGGCAAGAATGTTAATGAGGCCAGTAGGAAGGAGGCGGCAAGCGGAGAAATAAGCTGAACTACTGAATACTATCACCGTCGGTATCGGGGGAAACTGTGTTTCCCGCCGCTACTGCCGGGTACTTAAGGGCTTCCAAGGACTTAAGGTAATGGCGTTTGAAGACTGTCGGAGATTTCCAGCCAGTGTACTTCTTCAGATCTTAAAATTCATATGTTGGAAAAAATTTATTGAGGTAGCTATAGCTCTAATATCATGTACCCATGGGAAGGACTGCGGGTTGGCTTTCTTGATAAAATATAGGATTTGTTGCCTTATGGCTTTTAGGGAAATGGTGCCATCTTTTTCTCTAATAAATAGAGGCCCATCAGATTTCAGAGATGTTCTATTTAATTAATCTTTCAATGAAGTTACTGGGCAAAGGGATGGGTCCTGTGGAAGTGGAACGATTTTCCCGGGAGCCCATCTATCTAATGGGTCCTCATTTTTGGCAAGAAACCGTCGATCTGGAGAAAGTAACACTTCCCCTGAAGGAAGAAATTCTATATGACCTGGGTCCCTAGATAAAGCCAAGAGTTCTGAAATTCTAGCTCCTGAAGCTAAGCTTATGAGGAATAGAGTTTTCCTCAAAAGGGACTGATAATCACACGAGGAGTTGTTGGTATCTGAGACCAACTTAAGGACATCGTTTAAGAACCATGACACTGACTTGGGCCTTTCAGCAGGTCTGAGCCTGGCGCAAGCTCTGGGGATGGAAGTAAAGTATGATTCCGTTAGATCAATCCTGAATCCGAATTGGAAAACCTTTTTCAAGGCTGATTTGGTAGTAGTTATTGTACTAGCTGCCAAACCTTGTTCAAATAATGACCTGAAAAAGGAGATTGCCAGATTTGTGTTCATGGTACGTACATTAGACTCGTTCAGGAACCCAGCCAGTTTTTTAACTGCTGAATCGTATTGATGAAGGGTTGATTCACATTTATCTGATTCCAAGAAAATGATGTTCTGAGGATCGATATCCGCATCCCTCTGGGCTGCAAACTTCATGAAGTCCATAAAGTTAGGGCTTTCTGAAGTCCTCAGGAAGCGAACACAGTCCTCGTTTGCACTAGCTGTGACAGCCTGGGATTGGGAATCCGTTGAGGGAGGAGACCCAATTCCAGGAGAAGGGGAAACCAATTGCTCTTGGGCCAATTGGGGGCTATGAGAGCCACCTGACCCTTGAATGTCCTCAGCTTGTGCAGAACCTTCATGAGAAGATTCAACGCGTCCGTGGCGTAAGCCAGAGGGTCCAGGTTGGGGGCCACATAACAAGGGAGTTTGTGATTCGATTCCATGGCAAAGAGATCCACCTGGAGCCCCGGTACTAGCTGACATACCCAACTGAGTGACTTCCTGTCCAGAGACCATTCTGATTGCAGTGGGACTGAACGTGATAGCGCGTCGACCACCACGTTCTGAATTCCGGCAAGGTGAGTAGCCGATAGGTGCCACTTGTTCTTGCCTGCTAGTGAGAAGATGGCTATCATGACGTGGTTCACGTGGCTTGATTTTGAGCCTCCCCTGTTGATGCAGTGTACTACTACTGCGCTGTCGAGCACCAGCTTGATATGAGATTTCTTGGCTGGGCGAAGCTTTTTCAGGGTGAGGAACACCGCCATGGCTTCCAGGACATTGATATGAAGCTGGCGGAATTGAAGGGACCAAGTGCCTTGTACCTTTTTGTACTCTGAGTATCCTCCCCAACCTGTTAGTGACGTGTCTGTGTGGATCACTAAGGCCGGTGGAGGAAATTGCAGTGGGATTTTCTTTGCCAAAGTCTTCACCTCCGCCCAGGGGCGGAGACGTTTCCGTAAGATCGCCGGGATGGGGCTAGCCTGTTCCGGAATCTTTTGTTGGCTTTTGAACGCCAAACCCGATTTATATCCTTCAGTTTGGCTTTCAATAGGACGTCCGTTACTGAAGCAAATTGGAGAGAACCTAAGACCCTTTCTTGGTTCCTCCGGGACGTCTGTTTGCATTTCAGAAACTGTCTGGTTGCCTTGGCTATTTCTTTCCTTTTCAACGGCGGGATTGATAGAGTATGCAAATCCAAGTCCCAATGAATCCCCAGCCACTGGAAACGGGACACCGGTGTTAGCCGGGACTTTGTCCTGTTTATCTTGAATCCTAGGTATGCGAGGAAACGGATAACCTTGGCTGTAGCCTTGCGGCAGTCTTCGATGCTTGAGGCCTACACGAGCCAATCGTCCAGATAGGCTACTATCATAATACCCTGAGACCTTAGTTCCTGCACTACCGTGTCCGCCAGCTTTGTAAATATCCTGGGGGCTATGTTGAGCCCGAAGGGCATTACCTTGAAAGAGTAGGCTTGGTTCCCTAACTTGAAGCCTAGGAACGGACGGAAGTGTCTTGCTATCGGGACATGATAGTAGGCGTCTGTAAGATCTATAGAGGTGGTGACGGCCCCACGGGGAAGTAAGGTCCGCACCTGTGAAATGGTTAGCATCTTGAACTTGTCGCAAAGAATGAATAAGTTTAGACGGGATAAGTCTAAGATTACTCTCCTTTTGTCTGAGCCTTTCCTTGACACGCTGAACAAGCGACCTTGAAATTTTAAATGTTTGGCTCTTGACACTGCTCCTTTTTGAAGGAGATCGCGGGAGTGCTCTACCAACTCCGCTGTTGGTTCCTGATAGAAGGTGTTGGGTGGAGGTGGACCTTCAATCCAACTCCAGCCCAGACCTTTGGATACAATACTTTGTGCCCAATTGCTGAACCTCCAACGGTGACGAAAGAGGTACAGCCTCCCTCCTACCTGTGAGTTCTCATTGGGCTGCTGATGGACGGCCTCCACGTCCTCCCCTTGCAACTCTGCCTCGGCTGGTAGCTCTTCCCCCACCTCGTTGACGAAAGGCGCCTCTAGATCTGCCGCCCCTACCGAACCTATTGAAGGCCTGAAATGCCTGGCTTTCAAAGGTTGGGTTGAATGCCGGGGAAACAGCAAAGGAAGTTGATGCCTGCTGCTGTTGTGGGTGAGTCAACAGTACAAACTGCTGTTGGGGTTGGCTCTTAGAGGTAGAAGGTTGGGGAACTGGTACTGCCTGAACCAAGGCTTGTTGCTGGGGTGCCTGGAAGGCTGGAAGGGCTGGAACTTCCTAGCTTTTTCTTTGCCTTGGAAATCGAAGATGAAGACTCCGATTTCCTCTTGTAGACTAACCACCACCGAACCCGCAGGCTTTGGTTCAACCTAGCAGCCTCATGTTGCACCTTGTTGACTGCTGAGGCTGGAAAAAGATCAGCACCCCAAATAGAAGAGGCCAGGAGTTTGTTGGGTTCGTGCCTGATCGTGGATTCAGCTAGGACGTGCTTTCTACAGTTCCTCCTAGCCACAACAAAATCATACAAGTCACAGTGCATGCTCAGCAATAGTGCCTTAGCAATGACCTTGAACAACGGTTCTTGCGAATACACAAGAGCTGCTGTTTCTGTCATGACTAGACCGTTAAGGGACCTCGCAAGCCATGTCCTAGCGTCGAATTCCGTTTGGACGAGAGCATCAGACAGCCTGGGTAGCCGCTCACTGAATAAAGAGATGGCACAGTCAGGTTTAAGCTTACCAACCGAGAAGGTTGCTGGCAAGTCTACCCATAGATCATCTGTTCCAGGAAGTAGCAGAGATGTAGCTTCCGTCTCCCGGAGCTGTGGCATAGGCTCATCTCTCATTGCAGCTTGCAGAGTGAGTTCTGCCACTTTAGGTGTGAACGGGATTGGAGTGTCCTCATCTACAGTAAAAATCGTGAATGGACTCCTGAAGGCTGTGACCTTATTGTTCACACACTGCCATTCGTCAAGGTTACTTGCTGAGCTTGGTCCCGAGAGAGGATGGCAGTCTCTTTCGGGACCTTGTCCTCCCTGATCAAAGCAGATTCCGTAAGATGGACATAGCCTATGAAAGGAGCCTGCAACCCTGGTGGGTAGAACTCGAAGTCATCAATCCTTCGAGTTCCGCAGCCCTCAATCGTAAGCATTCCGTTTACGAAAGGTGCATAATTAGCCACCCTCCAAGGATTGCTTGGATGGAAGGAAGGGAGAGTGGAGGAGTCCGGCATAACCTGACCATGGGCTAACTGACCGGGTTGTTGAAGGCCCGAAGTTACGCCTTGTTGGAGACCAGCGACTATAGTCTCTTGAGTGCCCAGCCTTTCGAGTATTTCTTGGAACTTGGTATTAACCAAGTTCCCAACCATGTTCCCCATTTGTTGCATCATATTGGATGCGAATGCTTCCTGGTCGAAGGAGGGGGGCTCTGCCCTCTCCTTGAATACCTTAGGTATTGCACCCTTAGAGGTGGATGCTACGGGATCGGAGGAGGAAGGGTGGGTCCTCCCCTTGGAAGACTTGGTCTTCGAGCCCTTGGAGAGAGACCCCTGTCTGGTTTTGTCCGCTCCGGGGTGGTGAGCCGGAGCTTTATGGACTTGGCTAGTATATGATTTTCTGGGAATGGGCTTTGGTAGCAATTTAGAGTCAAGCCTGCCCTTGACTTTAGGGATCGCCGAGAAGGATTTCAATCTAGATGATGGAAATCCCCCAGAGAACCCTTGGAAGGAAGTAGAAGAAGAAGGAGAAGAGGGTCTAGACGTGCTCAAGGAGAGGCCTTGAGCACCTACAAGGCTTGCCTCATTAACACCCTTACCGTAGCCCATGCCATCTACTGTCATGGGCTCGACGTCCAGATCGAGAGGCGCGACCTCCTCTGTGACTTCCTGCGCCGAAGCCTCCCGATTGTTGAGCCACTGCGTCTTGAATAGATGCTATGATGGGAGCTGCTACTTCGGGGTCCACGTATCCTGTACTCTTCCCTCCAGGGAAGATCAAAGTAGCCATCTCTTGAGAGAGTATGTATGGCTTTGCCTTGCCTACGTTATGCCCGAAGCCGCCCACCCATACCTTGAGGGTGGCGAGAGCAGCATCCCGAACAGACTGAGCCGCCTGTTAGAGAAGGTTAGTGTTAAACTTAAATTTATCTCATAATATTATAACAACCTAGAAGGTATATGGTTGATATATATATTACAATGATCCACCCTGTTCCTCCATGTAAACGCTGGAGAGGCACTTACATCAGAGGAGACACGTTCCACGAGATCGTAGCAGGAGAAGCAGTTCTCATGATGCCACGCTACCAAACCATCTAGTTGGACTGCGCAGGTGGCGTGGGTCCGGCAGAAGTTGTGCCCACAGGGATCCTGAAGGACGACGTTGCAGCCGGTAACCATACAATGGGTGGCCTGCAAAAGGAATGATACATGAGTACCATTGTTAACCAACTGGACAAAGTCCACGGTTGATATTTCATAACACCGGAGTGTTCCGGTGTTGTAGGGTTATTCCCGACTCGGCCGCTCTTGCCATGCACCGTGCTGAGGACTCCGGTATAAAAGTAGCAGGTAGTTAGCTGTGTTTCCGGTGATACCGGAGAACAGACAACTACCGAATCGGGGTAGCTACTATTGTTATACGCCAGAGAGGAGTAGTCCAAGCAGGTACCGGGCGAGATTGGAGAGTCTGGGTGTGGTGAGGCAGCGGAGCTCTGTGGTTCCGCAAAAACTTAAATTAAAAATGGAGGGGTAGCTCCCTGGGAAGCATATTTGCTTCAATAAAATAATACTATAAACATAATAAAATTTATAATAAGAAAATGAAATAATGTAAGCCTGTTGGAGGCCGGAGCCACTGTAAAGTCATAACCCTCAAGGGCTCCGGCTATGCCGGTATCCTATTCCCGCCAAGAGGAGGGGAGGGAGTGACTAAGGGCAAGGTTAGAGCCCAGAGAGCCGAGGAGGGCTGAGCTCACCCAAGCCTGGTGGCCGACCGAGGCTGGGTAGAGCAAAGCTCCTCCCCTACTCTGGGTTGAGAACAGCTGAGTAGCGCCACCCGCACACCGTGGGCCCCTGTTGGGGCCTCCTTCTCCCCCAAGAGAGAACTCGGATCGGTTCTCAGGGACAACGTGAGCGAGATATCAACCCACCTGGGTGGGAGCTCGGGAGAGAGAGAGAGAGAGAGAGAGAGAGAGAGAGAGAGAGAGAGAGAGTGGTAGTGTGGTGGCGACTACACGATCGCCTGGACCCCTCACGGTTGGGTGTAGGGACCCACGAGGTGAAGAAGGCCAGACGAAAGGAAGGCCTATAGGCCGACTGAAGGCGACTCACAACAATGAGAAAAATTGAAATAAATTGAAATAAATTATGTACTAAACACGGGGAAAATGAAAAAATGAGATAAAGAGAGAGAGGAACGTCCTGGAAGGACCATGTACGACCAACCGGTAAGGATGATCAAAACTTGGTAACTCCGAGCAGCTGGCTTAGTGCCGTTATGAATATACGTAGGACAGGCAGCCAGGGTAGGCTAAGACTAAAAGAAAGACTACTATAGACTCATAAGGCCTAACGAGGTAACCTAACCAAAATAAACAGCATGCATGAAACTGTAACGGTAGGTTCCAGAAGACCTACGAAACAAGAACACGTGCTCGAAAGAAACCCCTGTGCAAGCACATGATCGTCGAAAAAGCATCACCAATAATAATAAAAAACACCATGATATCATAATACTACTATAAAAATTCGTGTTCACTAGGTATGGAAGACCACGTGAGACCCGAAATGAGGCGACACAAAGGGGCACGCTGTAATGGCGGCTCGGGGCCGAAGCCGCATGGGGCAACGACTCAGACAAACCTAAATAATTCGGTTAAAAAAGCCAAAGGCATTCCCTAAATAGTGTCAACCATAATAGCAGTACTTAACTTGGATGCAGAAGCAGATTAACGATCCATGGTGAAATAAAATTCCAAAAAGCGAGAAATACAACACAGCAAAAGAAAACGCGTGTGCAGCGTAGTAGTGCTATCAAAGGAATGACATCACAGGCGCTAGCTACACGGTAGCAGGTAGTGAGCCGTAGGTCGGCTCCCCTATTCTTGAGGTTTTTTGATGTAGGAGAGGCTAATTGGAGAAGGACCCGTGGTAGTGGTTTCACTCGCCCCAGAAACCGAGTTGTGGGTAAGAAAAACACGAAAAAGCATCCGAACTCTCCCAATCTCATGGTACAATCTGGTGCTACTGTCCATTGCCCTTCCCTGGTGTAATCAATCATTGTCTTTTGTTTTTCTGATCAAATTTTATTTTCCATTTCTTTACATTCTCTTTTTTTATAATTTCTTTAGCTTTAGTTATTTTATACTTCTTTTTTAATGTCCTAATTAAGATACATGCTTTAAAGTTGATGGATTGGAATTGGTGATTGTGCAGTCTTTTCTGCTGTTTTATTCCAAACTGTATTGTTTTCTATGACATTACTTTATTTCATTTCCTTAAATAATTCAGTTTCCTTTTAATCTTTAGTTAATTGTAGGTTTAATTCAAATTTTAATCAGTAGATGGGGCTCTTTTATGAAACTTAACCCACCTGTATAGCAACAGTTGCCTGTGCTATCATTCTGAACAAAAAAGGAGTTGGCAAGGATATAAAATAATAACAAATTGAAAGTAATTATGTTAGCAAACTGGCATTAAATAATAAAGCAAGTAAAAAGTATTCACTCATTATCAATAAATAAAGCACATACAGTACAGATACAAAACTTTCATTCTATTTGTGAAATTTATTTTCTTTTAAATTTAGTGGTAAGGTGATACTATTATGGTACTTTACCTACAAAGTAACACATCATTTATAAAGATATCTAGCTCGTGACTTTCTCTATAGCAGCAGCCATATGACAACAAAATCTATGGAGTGGAAACCCCATTACATTATAATAGTCTCCGTCAATAGACTCCACAAGGGTACCTCCTAGACCTTGAATTCCATAGCCACCAGCCTTGTCCCTGAAAATAAACAGCACAATTCATCTATAAGCCTCTGAAAATATATAAATTTTAACCCTTAAGAGTCAGGCTAAAATAAACAAGGTGTAAGAAAGAAAAATTCCCCCTACCTTCCACAAGAAGTTGAAAATTACTACAAATTTACAATCCCTTGTGGGCCTCTTTTACAAGACAATCATTATACCAAATTTTATGTTATTTATAATAATTAATCTTATTTTATTTTGTAAAATTATAATTACAGGTCACAAAATAAAATTAGTAATAAATTCTGAGTATATTTGTTGTAAGATATTTATATAAATTTACTAAGACTGAAAATGCAGTAACTTTTTTGGATTATATAAGTTCTTTCTAATGTTCCTTTGCACTTTTCTTTGCAAAATTACAATTATACTAATGGATACTATCATAAAATATAAGAACTAAAACCAACAGCAACCCCTGGGTATATTTATCAGCAAACATATAAAAAGACATAATGTGAGAGAGAGAGGCAGTACATGTCCCCTTGAAGTCAAGTACAAAACTAAATTATGAACCGCCTAGAATTGGCGAGCTGAGCCAGTCTAAAAGTTGCCATTAGTAAATTTGTGGGCTATTGAAGTAATGGAACCTCCACGCTCTATTTCTCCAAATTGATTCCGCCTTATATTGATACTCACCAGAAGGTAGTCCATCCTCCACTCAAAACCTGTTATAGTTACTCGTATGAGGGTTTTCGTCCATTAAGGGTTAATAAAATATATTTTTTCATGCAAAATTTATGATAGCTTTCAAGTGCATCAGTTGGATTTCTAGACACACTCAAAAATAGAATCCTGCTCATCTTCTGCAAATCTAGGCTCAGAAGGCTTGCTCTTGGCAGAACATGGTCTTATCGTGTGTTGTCTCGCCAGTCTGCAGTTCTGTGGGATTGGGAGGGGGCAAAATGACCTTTGTAAAGTTTGGGTTTGTACTAAATATAAAAATAGTTTTTGAAAAATTGTATGTGGTTTGGCACTAAAAATTCATCACTTTACAACTAAGTAGTTACTTCAGCAAGAGGAGTCTTGCTGCTACTCGGACACTGACTCCCAAGGACTTGGACCTGGTGAACAAGTGGATGACTGGGTCTGGAATTTCAGTTCTGTCATGAAATGGGTTAGTACTTTGTTACTAACACTATAGTTTGTACTGTTGTAGGACTAAATCAATAATGATCCTCACTTATTCTTTATCTACAACATGCATGTAAGTACCCCAACTGACCCCGGTACAAGACAAGTGACCAAGGTCAGGAGAAAAAGCAGTCACAGGGGCATTCTCTTCTTTTGAGAGGGAGTAACTAACTGGTCAGCACCTGCAAGAGGGCAACTGAGAACAAGCCAAAGGATTCAAGAACAAGAGGGCAAAGTTAAAAGCATGGTAAACATCCTTATTTCTTTTAAAGGCCAGAATGTTGATATAGCCCTGATTTAATTATCCATTACTTTGAGCTGGAAGTTACAAATTAAAAAGTGATATCACATGCTTGCAAGATAACTTGACATAAACAGAATGAAACAGTTTGTATCCAGTTCCATTGTATTTATGCTGATGGATAAAAACAGGTAGCTCCCTTTTTTTCAAAAAGTTTTAATCTTGTGAGGAATAATCCTCACAGCTATTTTTAAGACAAAATAGAAGGATATTTTTCTTATTCTCAAGCAGGAAAAGCAAATACTATGAAAGAACAATGAGTATGCGAGATGATGCTGTGAGTAAGTTCCTTGTGTCTTGGACATGAAACAAATCAGGCCAATACTTCTTCAATTCTGTGTGAAAAACTTCACTGAAGGGAGCACATACTTCATTCACTTGCTAAGCTATAGCTACTGTGTCTAGAATACTGCCTTCGGGATATGATCGCCTATGATGAGTGAGACTAGAAGTGATGCTGATTCAAAATCTTAGGGTAAGCATTACCTTATTCTTCTTCCCAACTGGTTCCCATTTTAATATGGGGGCACCGTTTCGGATGAGCCCGTTTCCATCTTTTTCTATCCTGCGCTTCTACCTCCTCAATTCCCTTCTCATGTAAGTCTCCTCTCACACAGTCCTTCCATCTCTTTCTTGGTCTCCCTCTTCTTCTTCTTCTTCTTCTTCTTCTTCTTCTTCTCCTTCTTCTTCTTCTTCTTCTTCTTCCTTGAACCTCCATCCCCATAGTATATCTCCCAGCATAGCCTCATCTATCCTCAACAGGTGTCCATACCATCTCAGCCTCCCCTCCTGCACTTACTTTGATATTTCCACCACCATAGTCGACCCCCTTATGTAGTCATTTCTGATCCTATAGCTACTCTCTTGTTCTTGAGCAGAAGAATTAAGGTTAATTATGTAGGAAATATATTAGCTAGGAAAACTCTTCTAGTAGAGTTTTAGTAGATGAAGGCGAAAGAGAAGTAGAAGAGAAACGCAAACCAGGATGTTTGCGATACGGCACTCATAAAATGCAGAAAAGGGACTGAGTGAGACAACAAAAATCGATGATGCAAACTGTTAGATGTAAACTTTGACCTTGGAGCAACAACAAGTGGGTGGAACACGACTGCTCACAGCATACACCCTGATTTGTTAGATGTCGTCGCCGGAAGTGGTAGGCATTAAAAATTACCCAATTACGAAGAATTAGGGTGGTCTTGAAAGAAATCCAGAAGAAGAAGGGGTGGAGCCAGAAATCAGAAATGGGTCCGTAGTTCAGTTGGAACGATGGAAATAAGCAGTTAACTACTCACTTCTGGACGCATAACTTGTGTCGGTTTAAACTCCGTTTATCCTGTGTCATTAAGCCTTGTGTGATAGGAAAGTGAGATTGTATGTTTACAATAATAAAGGGATTTTGACGGAGGAAAAATCTATTTTTGGGTGAGGAGCCGTGTCGCCCGGTGAAATGTCTCGTTAGCCATTTCTAATATATAAAACTAATGCTGAATATACTAGAGAATAAACCAAAGGGACTGACTGAGGTTACTACCCTCAGGCGAGCACTTTTGTAAAATAAAAATGTCGTGTATAAACCAGGGGCGAGTAATACAGCCACGTTTCCTTCAACCCTACAGAAAGATCCACGTCAACAATCCCCAATCGCCGTTATACAGGCCGCCTCCCCGCAACCAACACCCTCCTCCCGAGCGCCATCTACAACATCTAGAGTTAGCAACCCCCAGCTTGTACCACCACCGGGTGGGAGATCAAGATATTACTGAAGGGTGGGTTCACCGGGCGACACGGCTCCTCACCCAAAAATAGATTTTTCCTCTGTCAAAATCCCTTTTTTGGGCTCAAGCCGTGTCACCGGTGAAATTGTACCAGAGAAATGGGGCAAGCTGAAAATAAAGAAAATACTGTAACAAGAAAGGAGAACTAAACAAATTAAATATAAAAAGGAATTTTAATATATATAAACCCCAATACACAAAAAAAATTGTATTGTTAACAAAAGACCTTTCTCAAAGCTTTAACAAAATGAGAGAATTCAATAAACGAATTTATGTACAGCTACAGGAGTTCACCTGTAAAGTCTAAAGGTAAAACAAAATTATAACAATACAGCAGTACTTGGTACAAAAGGATCTCTTAAACAAGCTAATACAATCCGCCCCACCCGTGCCTGTTGAAGGCCCAAGGGAGAGGAAAGCAGGGTTGAACAACTAGGTGAGGCAGGCAAGTGGGAAATAAAAGAGGAGGTGTCAGAGAAAGAGGAAGTTAAGAGTTTTCAGGAACTACAATACTTCCTGCAGCCACGGCAGGGAACTTAAGTGCATTAAGAGATTTAAGGTAGTGGCGTTTGAAAACTGTCGAAGATTTCCACCCAGTGTACTTTTTCAGATCCTCAAATTTCATATGCTGAAAATAGTTAATAGAGGTAGCAATTGCCCGGACATCATGAACCAGGGGAAATGAGTCAGGATCTGCCTGTTTAATAAAGTAAAGAATCTGTTGTTTGATACCTCTCATAGTAATTGTTCCTCCTTTTTCTCTCATGAATAAGGGACCTGAGGACTTAAATGACGTTCTATCTAAATAAGTTTTGAGAGATTGAACTGGACAGAGAGAAGCGTCTTGAGGAAGAGGAACTATTGACCAAGGAGTCCATCTATCTTGTGGACTTTCATTTTTGGCTAAGAAGGTTTTGTCCGGTGAAACTAAAACATTACCATTAGGTTGGAAATCTATATGGCCTGGATCTCTAGACAAGGCCGACAGTTCAGAAATTCTTGCTCCTGAGGCTAAACTTAACAAAAATAAAGTTTTCCTAAGTAGAATTGAATACTGACAGGATTCATTATCAATACTGGAAGCCAGCCTCAAAACTTCATTTAGAGACCAGGAAACAGACTGAGGCCTATGTATAGGTCTCAGCCTTGCGCAAGCTCTAGGGATAGAGGAGAAATAGGAACTAGTTAAATCTATCCCAAACCCTACCAAGAAAATCTTTTTAAGGGCAGATTTCATAGTCGTAATAGTACCAGGAGCTAAGCCTTGATCAAACAATTCTTTAAAAAATGAAATTGCTAGATTGGTTGTCATAACCTGCACTTCCTTTTCTTTCACAAATTTAACCAACCTCTTAAGAGCAGAGTCATACTGTCTACGAGTAGAATCTCTTATCAGATTCCAAGAAAGTAATATTTTCCGGATCAATACCAGAATCATGAAGAGCTGCCATCTTCATAAACTCCATAAAGTTAGGGCTTGTAGACTGTTTGAGGAAGCGTATACTTTCTTGGTTTGTACTATTTGAGACAGTATTGGATTGGGGATCCGTCTGGGACGGAGCTTCAATTCCAGTATTAGAGGGAACCAGTTGCTCTTCGGCCACCAGGGGGCTATCAAGGCTACTTTCCCTCGATATGTCCTGAGCTTGTGAAGGACTTCCATCAGGAGATTGACCGGTGGAAATGAGTAAATTTTCTTCCAAAGATTCCAATCCAGAGACAATGCGTCTGTGGCAAAGGCCAGAGGGTCCAGGTTGGGAGCCACATAGCATCGAAGATGATGATTTGACTCCGTGGCAAAAAGGTCCACTTGAAGACCCGGGACCTGCTTGGACACCCATTGAAACAACTGTGCGTCTAGTGTCCATTCTGACTCCAATGGGGATGTCCTTGACAGAGCATCTGCCACTACATTCCTGGCTCCTGCTAGATGTGTGGCTGATAGGCGCCAGCGAAGTTTTTGTGCTCGAGAGAAGATCGCAATCATCACATGATTTACGAACTTGGACTTGGAGCCCCTTCTGTTGATGCAGTGAACAATTACTGCACTGTCAAGGACAAACCTGATATGTATCCCTTTCTTTGGATTCATCCTTTTGAGAGTAAGGAAAACTGCCATAGCTTCTAACACATATGGAATCTTTGGAAGGTCTTGGACCATTTTCCCTGAAACTTTTGAGTAGGGGAATGGCCTCCCCATCCGCTTTGGGATGCGTCTGTATGAACCACCAGATCCGGTTGAGGATACTGAAGTGGTACTGTCTTTGCTAAACTCTTGGCTGTAGACCAAGGTTTTAGACTCTTGCGTAAGAGCTGGGGAATTTTTGACAGCTTGTCTCTTAAGCCTATATTGGCTCGACTTCTCCAAATTCTGTTGAAGTCTTTTAGTCTGGCTTTCAGTACCGGTTGGGTCACTGCTACAAACTGTAAGGAGCCTAGAATCCTTTCCTGGGCCCGTCTCGATGCTAGTTTGTTTCTTATGAACTGCCTTGTGGCTTTCGCAATCTCTTTGCACTTCTCCCAAGGAACTGAAAACCTGTGTGTCTGGAGGTCCCACTGTAGTCCCAACCATTGGAACTTGGAGCTGGGGACAAGTCTTGACTTTTGAAGATTTATCTGAAAACCTAAATGGTCTAGAAATCTCATGACTTTGTGGGTTGATTCCAGACATTGCTCCTTGTTGGAAGCCCAAATTATCCAATCGTCCAGGTATGCTGCCAATAGAATTCCCTGACTCCGAATTTCTTGGACCACCACGTCCGCCAACTTGGTGAAAATCCTGGGAGCAATATTAAGGCCGAATGGCATGACTCGGAAGGAGTAAGCTTCTCTTCCTAACCTGAACCCTAGGTAAGGGGACAAGTTCCTTGCTATGGGCACATGATAATAAGCATCGGTAAGATCTATAGAGGTGGTGACGGCTCCACGGGGAAGTAAGGTTCTCACTTGGGTCACGGTTAGCATGTGAAATTGGTCGCATACTATACTGGAATTGAGCCGTGAAAGATCTAGAATCACCCTCCTCTTGTCTGTGCCCTTCTTGGGGACTGAAAATAGTCTGCCTTGAAATTTGATGTTCCTGACTCTTTTTATTGCTCTTTTCTGGAGTAGTTCCTGAGTGAAAGCTACTAGATCTGGTGTCCGGTCTTGAAAAAACTTGTATGGGGGAGGTGGTCCCTTCTTCCACCTCCATCCCAGACCTTTTGATATGACACTGTGAGCCCAGGTGTTGAATGTCCACCTGTGCCTGAATAGAGCTAATCTCCCACCTACCTTGGCTGTCTCATTGGTTGACAGCTGGTCTTGAACCTCTACCTCCTCTGTAGGGTCTGGCTCTTGCGAGCCTTCCCCCTCCTCCGCCGACCCGTCTGGAGGTACCACGTCCTCTAGTTCCTCTAGGAGCATACCTCTGAAAGGAAGTATGTGCCTCATAAGTCTGGTTGTAGGCCGGTGATGGAAGTAAGGGTTGATTAGACTGTGGTGCTGGTGCCTGTACCCACATGTATGATTGTTGCGGCGGAGGCATGGAAGTGGAAGGTTGGTTCACCGCCGGAGATCTTTGAAACCTTCTCTGTTGAAACCTCTTTGGCTTCTTGGCCTTCTGAGTGCCTGCCGGGGAAGGATCTGCTGGACGCTTGAACTTAAGAGCCCATCTGGTTGCAAGTGTTAGATTGGCTCTCACTGCCTCTTGCGTAACCTGAGCTACTAAATCCTCTGGAAAGAGGAAAGGTCCCCATATTGAAGATCTAATGAGCTTATTAGGCTCATGTCTGATCGTTGCTGGTCTTAGGACAAACTTCCGGCAGGCTCTTCGAGCCACAGCGAAATCAAACAAGTCGTGTTGAAAGGTGCCTAACAACGACTTGGTAAGGACCTGAAACTCCGGAGTGGTCGGATAGGTGGAAGCAATCATCTCCGCAGAAGTGACTGAGTGAAGGGAACGACTCAGCCTACACCTTGCTTCAAACTCGGCCTTAATGAGATGCTCAGGTAGTTTAAGGAGTCTCTCATTAAATTGTGTTGAAGCACAATCTGTTTCCAACTTCCCTTTCTGGAACGTTTCTGGAGTTTGATGCCAGTATGTAGGATCTTCGGGCACCAACAAAGACGTCAAGTCTGTCTCCTTCAATTGTGGAAGAGGCTTGTCTTCTTCCGCAGCTTTCAGGGTCAGCTCGGCGATCTTCATGGTGCAAGGCAGCGGGTGATCCTTTGGGATAGTGAAGGTGGTGTATTTCCCTTTAAATGGAGTGATCTTAGTGTTGACACACTCTATCTCCTTCATAGTCCTGAGCCAAGCTGACTGGGCCGCTTCTCTTGGGAAGATAAGAGTCTCAGCCGGAACCTTGTCTTCCCTTACAAGAGCTTCCTTGGTCAACCTTGCATAGCCTAAGAAAGGAGATTGCAAATCTGTCGGGTGAAACTCAAAGTCTTCTAAAGGGCGTGTCCCGCACCCTTCGATAGTGAGCTTCCCGTCACGCAAAACAGCTCCAAAAGCTAAACGCCACGGATTGCCTGCTTCAAAGGGAGGTAGATTGGCCGCATTAGGCAGGATCGACAAAAGCTGTGGGTTTCCACCTGTCTGAGCCATCATCAACTGATGTTGGCTCACTATCCCTTACAGCTCTGACACTGACTGGTCCGTACGAGACGTGCGATTCCAGTTTGCCTGAAAGAGCTGCCATATCCCTAGCTACTTGAGAGAAAACTTCTTGACTAACTTTCTGTATTAGAAGGGAAGTCAGAACCTCTAAGTTAACCGGCACTTCCTCTGATGTAGACGGGAAAGTCGGTGACGGAATAGCCGCAGCTATCGGGGTAGAAGCCGGTGAAGGAGCAGGAGAAGGAGTAGCAAGCTTCTCCTTAGTCCTACGTGAGGACTTGTCCTTGCTGCCGCTTCGGCTAGATCTACTCTTAGAGTTGGAGTCCGCGGCAGAAAGGGCCGAGGTGCCGGACTTCACTTTCGCAAGCAGCTGCTTAGTCTTCACGGTCTTCACCTTAGGCCGAACAGACGCTGCCTTAATTGTGTCAGCGTTCCCAAAACCCTCGAACCCTGGAGGAGTACGAGAGGGGATGCGAGAAGCGACTGGAGAAGGAGTAAGAGAAGGAAAAGGAGGGAAGTCAGAGGAGGAGAACGAAGGAGAAGGACTAGCTACTGCCTCACCTACCTGATCCGTCTGCATCGGCTCAGACGATAAGTGCAAGCCGCCGACTTCCGCTACTACCTCTGCCTCGGGTCCCTCTAAAGGTTCCAAACTCTGGAATTCTTCGTTAATTGCTTGAAGATATGGCGCCGCGACTTCCTCCGCCACAGCCGAAGTCTTTTAATTAGGGTAGATGACGGAAGCCGCATCCCGGGAAAGAATATAGGGCCTAGCTTTCCCTACATTTCTTCCAAAGCCACCTACCCAAACCTTCAAGGTGGCGAGTGCCGTATCTTTCACTTCTTTAAGGGCCTGGAAAAGAATCCTTGATCAGACGCAGGTAAAAATACTTCAGATGTATAGAAGAAGCATTCATCCAATAAAACAGAGAACAGTAAGCGCAGATTATATGTCTACTTACCGAGTCATCAGTGATCTGTGCGTAGAGATCATAGCAGACCTGGCATCTCTCATAATGCCAGACCGTCTCTTCCAAAACTTGGACTGCACATGCCGAGTGAGTGCGACACTCTACATGTCCGCACGGCTGTTGGAGTATGGCGAAACAGCCCACTTCAGCACACTGTAACATCTGTAAGAGATATCAAAATAAGAGTATCAACCAATCATCATGTTAAACTATAACAGTAATTTTCCAAGGGTACCTCCCGGAAAATTTTGGATGATACAGATTTACATTTTTCTTGAGAATCCTCACTCTCCCTCAACTCAAAATCCGGCGTCGCCGGAATGAGATGCTAACATAAAAATAGTCAGGAGGAAAGGAAACTCGGAAAAACACATACAATATCTCTTGAAACCCCAGTGTGCCTCGACTAAAATAGTAATCCGGCATCGCCGGACTACAGAATTTCTTAACAAAGAGGACATGGGTAAAAGATAAACACAATAAATGAACAACCGTTATTTCCGGACGATATCCGGGTCCGTTTTTCAGGACCTGCCAACGTCTAGAAAAATCGGTATAAAACAAAATGATATAATTATAAAACATGCTAAACAATATAAATTTCATTATCCTGACGGTATCCAGGCCTATACTGATAGACCTACCACCGACCGGATAAAATTTACTACAGTTAGAGCTAAAAATAAATGAATGTTAGAGATGCCAATCCGTCAGGAAGGTATCCGGGCCTAGATACTAGACCTACCACGATCCCGAATGAATTAGCAGACAATCGTATACGTAAATCAACCAATTCCTTATGAAATTCAAACGTATCCGGGCCCAGAACTCCGGACCTACCACGACTTGAAAATCAGCAGGAAATTAACGTCAAATTTGATCTATGTATACTATAATAACATAAATCATTGTGGGGAGGAGACCTACCCCTCCCTGCTGACATCCCGGAACTACCGGGACACGAAGGAAGGAGCAAGTCACGTTTGAAATGAAAACAAAATGAGTCGAACCGTGAGGAACTGGTTGTCAAAAACATCAATCTTGTAATCCTTCACATCTAAATAGAACGGAGAGGGGATGAAAGATGTAAATAGATAAATAACAGTCTCTCTCACTCCGCCCCCCCGGAGTCCGGCGGTCGGAGATAAAGAAACGATATTCTATGAAGACAACCAACTCAACTCGAGACCCAAAAGTTAACACTGCTAACGTTCCCCACTTCCCATCCGCCTCCCTTATAACTGTCTCTCTCTCTAAAGATGACTAGTAGGTAACAAGTTCTATGAACTAATATGAAACCTACTCCATCAAACGGCCGCAGGATCCATGCCTAAAAGCAAGCCTATTAGGTTACAATTAAAGATCAGGCGCTGTTTCACAACAGCTAACCGACCGTTGATGGAAAGTGAAAAGAGGACAGACTGAAAGAAAGACGGTGAACAAGAAGTAGCCTACTAGGCTAGGCTAGCCTAAATAACCTACGCTAGGTTACTCTAATTAGAACCCCTATAGCCCTAAAACGATTAAATTTGAATCACCTGGGATCGAAATTCCAGAAAACAAGAGCTAAAGGTCCAACACATAGCCTACGCTTAAAAACAGCACAGATATGCCACCACGCAGGGTTCAGAGAGCAACCTAACCTAGGTGCTAGGCCTAACAACAAAAGGTAAAAGGTGAATTTACCTTGCGAAAAAGCTCTAACTAAATGAAAAAAGGCTTGAATAAATGCTAAATAAAGGAGTACTAGAACTCCCTAACCCTGGAAATCAAAGAGTATCTTCCTTACGTATATTATATATATATATATATATATATATATATATATATATATACATATATATATATATATATATATATATATATATATATATATATATATATAAAAGCATCGAAATATAACGGAACGATTAAAACTCTATTCTAGCCATAAGGTTTCGATATCACAAATAATACTATCAAGGAAGACACTCCCAAGAAAACCAGGCGCATATAGATCATAAATTTACAAAATTAGGTAGAAATATCGCCAAAGAGTAAACAACGGCCGCCTTGCGGACGAAGCCCGCGATAACGCCACGTGAAGCGCCAGCAAAACGAGCTTAAAAGTCTTAAAAACGGCGATCTACCACCTAAAAAGTAAATCAAAGCATGTTCTGAGTACTCAACTTAGATGGGACGGAAGCTGCCATCGTAGAATCACAATAAAGCGACACAAACGTAAAATTTTACACAGACAAAAATCTCGTGCTACAATGTCGCTGTGCTAACTTAAGATGTTGTAGATGGCGCTCGGGAGGAGGGTGTTGGTTGCGGGGAGGCGGCCTGTATAACGGCGCCTCATATGTTGGGGATTGTTGATGTGGATCTTTCTGTAGGGTTGAAGGAAACGTGGCTGTATTACTCGCTCCTGGTTAATACACGACATTTTTATTTTACAAAAGTGCTCGCCTGAGGGTAGTAACCTCAGTCAGTCCCTTTGGTTTATTCTCTAGTATATTTAGCATTAGTTTTATATATTAGAAATGGCTAACGAGACATTTCACCGGTGACACGGCTTGAGCCCAAAAATTAAGAACAAAAACATGGTGTTTAACTTGCCCAGAATTCTAAAGGAAACCGAACTCACATATTTTCTCTACGTGACCAGCCTCCTGAGAGACCAACCGAGAAGATCGAGGATCAGCCGATTGTGCAGAATACAAGTCCAGAAACACAGAGAAGTATTAGAAATAAGTTCCTAGGAGAGATAGAAACTCAACGCTGGGTAGATAAAGCGTACCCCCATATAACATATAACAAATAATAACCAAAAATAAAAGGGAACGAAGAATGTTGTAACATAAAAATTGTGGTAGCGAATATGGGATTCTAAGTGCAAAACACCAACACGTATAGTGACTAAACACACAAACACACACAGAGGAGATATGAAAGGTAGAGAAAATATATGTACGTACCGATAGACATATTAATTGCATTATCTCTGAAAAGCGGAGCTCATAGTGATTAGCGCCATAACAACGGAACCAACAAACAATGAAATTTCGAAGGCACAAACATTCTACAATTGAAGAAAAGAATTACCGAGTTCAATAACTCAAAGGACGAAGAAAAGGGAAATTCGTAGAAGCATAATGAAATATATCTCCTAGACTGGGCACCCGCCTAGGCTCAACAACTTCATAATAGAGAAGAGGGCGAATGAAAATTTGTCCAGTGGAAGTAACCTACTTCGCCCAACGGTGAAATGCAGTGAGAAGCTGCAAAGATTAGTGGACGTCCGTAATGGTATAGTCGTTGCAGAATTCCGCAATCCCCAAGCCAACTCGACAGTTCATATTAGCGGAAAAACAGGAACTTTAAATTCAGCACAGCGGAGCTTCATAACAAACCATTGACTGAATTCTTCAATCAACATAAGAGCGCTAACTATCGTTACGGCAGAGATAGCGCCCAATTCCCCAACTGCACCAACAATCATCACGAAAGAGAACGGCGGTGACGGCAGCGAAAAATTCACGGGGCAGCACGGAAGTGTTCGAAGCAACCAGAAACCGAAGAAAGAGGAATAAGTTTGAAGTATCCTAATTGATTAACTGATGATAAATCAAAATAGAATTTTCTCACACCGTACTGCATAATGATAATAGTAATGCTTTTGTAAAGATAGTTTTATCATAATCATCTTTTGAGATATTTTTTTTGCCATAATTTTCTAAGAGAAATTAATTTTTTTTTTCTTCCTTTGGTGTTGTGTGATACATCTAGAACTATTAAGATATTTTATTTCAGCTTATGAATGATTCGCAAAGTGCAGTGGTGTGAATAAAGAATAACAGCATGTACTAACATAATGTTTTTCCAGATTGAAGGAAGAAAATGTTAGATGTAATCATATAAGAAAATTATATAGGCAAGATATGGACTACATAAGGATAAGACTTCTGTCAACATGAAGATAATGCATATATATTTTAAAATTGTATCTTAGTCCTGCTGTAGTATGAAATGAATAGAAATTTTAATGAAATTATAACCAAACTCAGACCATTATAGTCTACGTCCAACCCCTGACCGACTATCAAGACTGAGTAATCAGACAAATTTTCCCCCACGATGATCACGTAGTGAGAGTCCACACAGAGTACTGCTTTTGACAGTAGCGAATATACCTACGACTAGTGTGATTGTTTCTAGCCATAATAACAGTACTAACCAATTACTAGCACCTAGGTATTCTAGAATGGCACAGGCTGCTGTAATAACACAGGCTACATGGTTTTGCGGTAATGTAGAAAAGGGTCATCCAGAAAAGAATAAATTAGAATTGTACTCGGTGTTGCAGTGACTAGCCGACACCGAAAGCCAAATTTCATCCGGGGAATTACCGATGAGCTTAAGAATATAGATGAAGCTTTACTCTATTACTAGTTCAGAGAAGGGAGATGCTCATCGGACCCTAAATTCATTCAGGTTCAAGGAAATCAAAACTTTTACAGAATTTAAGAAAGGGATTTTGACAGAGGAAAAATCTATTTCTGGGCGAGAGACCTGTGCCGCCCAGTGAAATGCTCCTTATAGCATCATTTCTAAGGTATAAAACTGCTATATATACCAGAGAAAAAAGTTGCATGGAATGCCGGGCATATGCCTAGCTCGCTCACCCATATAGGGTGTCGGTATAGTAACTGGAGCGTGAAAAACCACTCTCAGAGGTCTCTTACCAATTAGTTATCTCCTCTCCCAACATCCCCCGTTACTACGAGGTGCCGTTCTACATCCCACTACTGCCCGCCACCCCTCTACCACCCATACGTACCTAAACATTCCTCATAGCATCCCAAGCTTGGACCAGTCTAGGGTGAGGAAAAACAAGGGTGGGTTCACTGGGCGGCACAGGTCTCTCGCCCAGAAATAGATTTTTCCTCTGTCAAAATCCCTTTTCTGGGCTCAACCTGTGCCGCTCCGTGAAATAGTAACAGAGAATTGGTCCAATAGCTTGTAATTAGTTACCTGAAAAGGAATAGAATAAAAACTAGGATATATAAAGAAGGAACTTTAATACTGTATCAAAATATATAATCTAATACAAACTGACATAAAAGTAATCAGTTATCAAAAACTTATTCAGGAAAAAACATTTCCAAAAGAAATAAAGGTGTCTCTAGTAACCTTTATACAAGACAAATATACAATAATACTGGTACTCAAAAGGAGGGTCCAAGATTTCTTGGAAACCATCAAAAGATATCACAATATATCTTAATACTATACAATTTACATCCAATAAACTAAATGTTGAGTACCGGAACAGGTTAATTACAATACAGGTGAGTACCAAATCTAATTTAATTACAGGTGAGTAACAAGGCTAAGGCAGGGACAATAAATGAGGCAGGTAGGGGAGAAAGAAAGGTAAGGAATACTAATGAACTAACTTCTTAACATGGTTCTGATATATCAGGAGGAACTACATTTCCTGCTGCCACTGTTGCAAATTTTAGGGCTTCTACGGATTTTAAGTAATGGCGTTTAAATACTAATGGTGATTTCCAACCTGTATACTTTTTTAAATCTTCAAAATTCATATGGTGAAAATAATTAACTGACGTGGCTACTGCTCGAATATCATGAGCATGTGGAATTGATTCTGGGTTAGCTTGTTTGATAAAATAAAGAATCTGCTGTCTAATTCCTTTTAAGGAAATGTTTCCTCCATTTTCTCTAATAAATAAAGGGCCTGAAGACTTATTAGAAGTTCTGTTCAGTTAAGCTTTCAAAGTGTTAACTGGACATAAGGATGGATCCTGTGGAAGTGGGACAATCCTCCACGGTGACCATCGGTTCTGTGGATCCTCATTCTTTGCTAAAAAATCTCTTGTCTGGAAAGATTTGTACTTACCCCAGATGCGAGAAAAACAATATGATTCGGTTCTCTAGATAATGCTGAAAGCTCAGATATTTGCTGGCCTGATGCTAAACTTACCAAAAATAAAATTTTTCTAAACAGTGTTATGTATGAACATGAATCATTATTGGTTTCAGAGGCCAGTTTAGAACATCATTTAAAAACCAGGAACTGTGTGGGAGCGGGTTACTGGTTTTAGTCTGGCGCAAGCTTTTGGAATTGATGAAAATATGAATCTGTAAGATTAATATTAAACCCAATCTGAAATATCTTCTTCAAGGCAGATTTAATTGTTGTAATTGTATTAGCTGCTAATCCCGTTTCAAACAGGGTCCTAAAAAAGGTAACTGCTAGGTTTCCGAGTCATTGCTCTAACCTTAGAATCTCTTAAGAACTTTGCCAGTTTTCTTACAGCTGAATCATATTGACGAAGGGTGAGTCTCTTTTATCTGACTCTAGAAACAAGGTATTTAGAGGATCAATGTTAGCATCTCTTGTGCTGCAAATTTCATAAAGTCCATAAAGTTAGGGCACTCCGAATTCTTGAGGAAGCTAACACACTGCGAGTTTGTACTACCTGTGTCAACTTGGGATCTGGGATCCGCCGAGGGAGGAGTCCTAGTTCTACCATCAGAGGAAACCAATTGCTCTTGGCCAATTGGGGGCTACCAGAGCTATCTGACCTTTGAAAGTCCTGAGTTTGTCTAGTACTTTCATATTAACATGTTTATCGGTAGGGAACAGATAAATTCTTTGCCAGGTTGTTTCAATCTATGGACATGGCGTCCGTGGCATAAGCCAGAGGGTCCAGGTTGGGAGCAACATAACATTTTAGTTTGTTGTTGGATTCCGTGGCAATAGGTCCACCTGAAGGTTCGGAATCTGTTGACAAATCCAATTGAATGAATCTTTGTCCAATGACCATTCCGACTCCAGCGGAGTGTGCCTTGAAACGTGCGTCTGCTAACACATTTCTCACTCCAGCCAGGTGTACAGCTGACAGGTGCCATTGGTTTCTTGTTGCAATCGTAAAGATTGCTATCATCACATGATTTATGTGACTTGATTTGGATCCCCCTCTGTTTAAGCAATGGACTATTACTTCGTTGTCCAGAATTAATCTGATGTGTTGCTTCTTTGCCGGGGCTAGTTTCTTCAGAGTTAAGAATACTGCCATGGCTTCCCAATATGTTTGATGTGGAGTTGACGCAACGTTACTGACCACAAACCTTGGACTTTTTCGTATTGGGGGAGTAACCTCCCCAACCGCTTAGAGAGGCGTCTGTGTGTATTACCAACGCTGGTGGTGGAAATCGTAGGGGAATCGATTTTGCCAGATTCTTGGCCTTGGTCCAAGGTAGCAATCTTTTCTTTAGTATTTGTGGAATTAGAGATATTTTGTCTCGTTTCCTCTTGTTCGCCTTGGATCGCCATACCCGATTTATATCTTTCAGTTTTGCCTTTAGTAATGTGTCTGTTACTGATGCAAACTGAAGTGAGCCTAGAATTCTTTCTTGTCTTCTCCTGGACGTTAATTTCCTTGAGAAACTTTTTGTTTTCTTTGCTATTTCTTTCCTTTTTGTTGAGGGAAGAGATAGTCTGTGTGTGATTAGGTTCCATTGCAGTCCTAACCATTGGAAACGTGCTGCTGGAGTAAGACGGGACTTCTTGAGGTTTATTTTGAAACCTAAGTGTTCCAAAAAATTTTATGACTTTGTTTGTCGCCTTTACGCAATCCTCTACATTGCTGGCCCATATAAGCCAATCGTCTAGATAGGCCACTAACTGTATTCCTTGAGTTCTCAGCTCTTGGACTACTGTCTCTGCCAGCTTCGTAAATATTCTGGGCGCTATACTGAGTCCGAATGGCATCACTTTGAATGAGTATGCCCTTCTGCCTAGTTTGAATCCTAGACAGGACGAAAATGCCTTGCTATCGGAACATGATAGTAAGCGTCTGTAAGATCTATAGAGGTGGTGACGGCCCACGGGGAAGTAAGGTCCGCACCTGCGAGATAGTCAACATATGGAAAACTTGTCGCATCGAATGTAAGTATTCAGATGTGACAAAATCAAGAATCACCCTTCTTTGTTCTGAGTTCTTTCTTTCTTTGGCACGCTGAACAAGCGTCCTTGAAATTTCAAAGATCTTACTTTTTCTTTTTTATTTGCATTTCTTTTGCAAAAGATCTTTGGTGTATAGGTCTAGTTCTGCCGTGGAGCTTGATGAAAACTGGTTAGTGGAGGGGGCCCTTTTATCCAACTCCACCCCAGACCCTTGGATACTATGCTTGGAAGCCCACTTGCTGAACCTCCACCGGCTCCGAAATTTGTATAGTCTTCCCCTACCTGAGATGTCTCAATGGTTTGAAGAGGGTCTGTTTCCTCGTCTACCCCTGTATCCTCTGCCTCTTGTTGAAGTCCTTCCACCTCTATTATGAAAGTTACCTCTGGCTCTACTACCTCTGGCGTACCTATTGTACCCATGGAACACTCCTTGTGTCTCAAAGGAGGGGTTAAAAGCCGGAGAAGGAGCTTGATGTTGAGGAGGCTGAGTTTCAATCCCAAACGTATTGTTGTTGTTTGGGGTTTGGGAATTTAGACGTAGACGGCTGAGTCCCTTGAGGTACAGGAATCGTCGCTGAACGACAGCTTGGGTTGTGGAGTCTGGTATGATTGGAAGTTCCTAAACCTCTTCCTGCCTCTTGTCTGATTTCCTGATTGTTCATATTTCCGTTTTGGCATCAGGCCCCAACGAACTTTGAGACTTTGATTGACCCTAGCAGCCTCACCTAAGACACTGTTAACAATGTCTTCCGGGAATAAGTCTGGGCCCCAAATTGAGGCTTTGATCAGTTAGTTTGGCTCATGCCTTATTGTAGCTTCTGAAAGCACATGCTTTCTTGTGCAATTACGGCGTGCTACAGCAAAGTCATAGCACCACTTTGAAGTGTGAGGAGTAGACTTGGTAAGGATCTTGAACAATGACTCATCTTGGTATACCAGCGAAGCCATTTCTGCCATTGTAGCGGAGTTGATTGATCTACTTAACCGAGTATGTGCCTCATACTCGATTCTGACCAAGGATTCTGGGAGTCTCGGAAGTTTGTCACTGAACTGTGTAGAGGCACAGTCAATGTTCAGTTTCCCTGTGGTGAAAGTTGCTGGGGCGTCAACCCAGCATTCATGATCTCCCGGAAAAGTAGAGAAGTCAACTCCGACTCTCTTTAGTTGTGGCATGGGCTTGTCCTCCATAGCTGCCTGAAGAGCCAGATCAACCACTTTTGTAGTACAAGGTGTCGGTGTTTGACCTTCTACTACAAACATTGTGGTAAGAACTCTTATGGGGGACAACATTGTGTTCACACACTCCCATTCGTTCAATGTCCGGACCCATGCGGACTGAGCCTGTTCCTTAGGATAGATCATCGTCTCCTTAGGAATCTTATCTAGTCTTACTAGCGCTTCCTCTGTCAGTCGAGCATATCCTGGGAAGGGAAACTGCAATCCTGGGAAGGGAAACTGCAATCCCGGCGGGTAGAATTCAAAGTCCTCTACCGGCCGAGTTCCACATCCTTCTATGGTTAACATGCCATCCACGAATGGTGCATGTAAAGCCAATCGCCACGGATTGCTCTTTACGAAAGCCGGAAGTTTGGAAGCGTCTGGCATCACAAACTGTTGTTGTTGTGGCAGTCCGGTTCTCAGGAGATTTTCTAACATGTTCTCCTGATTTTCCAGTCTCTGAGCAAAAGTGTCCATAGACTGCAACCGATCCGAGATGGTTCCAATCTGAGATTGTACCATACTTCCCATCTTCTCCATTAAAAGATTAGAGAAGGCAACCGGATCAAAGGAAGGTTCTGAAGCCTTAGATTTGGAGCTCCTTGATCTCGACCCGTGATGTAGGGGAGTAGCTGCTACCGGAATCTCCGAAGACTTAGATGCAGTTAATGACTTGGTAAGTCTCGGTAACCTAGATGGTTTACTTGGCTTTAGATAGGCCTTCCTCAAGTGTTTGACTTTTGGGATTACTGAGCCTGGTTTGTCCCCAACCATGGTCTTTGCAGTAAACCCTTGAAAAGAAGCATGTGAAGATGTTAAAGATGGTGCAGGGCTAAGAACAGGAATCTTAGACCGCACACTACTTGCCCCACTTACCTCCCTACCTTGATCGCTGGCATCCAGAACCATTGGTTCTATGTCAAGGCTGATTCCACTTCTTCTTCCCCAGTCCCTCAAGATCTTCAGGCAAGGACTGCGTGTCTTCCCTTATCTTGGCAATAATGGGTGCAGCCACTTCCTTGGGAACTGCCGCTGACATCTTGGCATTTGGGTAGAGGAGGGTGCATAACTCCTCTGATAGAATATAAGGTTTCTTAGCCTTGACGTTACGGCCGAATCCGCCAACCCAGATCTTGAGGGTTGAAAGAGATGTGTTCTTGACAGCCTGTGGGGTCTGAAAAAGAAGTACTAATTAGGGTTATCACTTTCTTAAAACTAAAGAGAATAATTTGATTACTTCTTGAACACCCTATCTCATAATTAGTAATGAAATATCTAAGTGCGTACTCACCGAGTCCGAGGTTATATCGGCAAAAAGCCCATAACAGATCTCACACGCATCCGGATGCCAGACGATGAGGTCATCGACCTGTACGGCGCAGGGTGCATGGGACCTGCAAACCTCATGTCCGCACCTTTGCTGAAGGACAGCTGCGCAAGCTGTCATCTGACAACGCACCACCTGTAAGGTTAATTGATACATAAGTATTCAATTTGTATATAAACTTACCGGAAGCCCCCGGATTTATTTGTATGTAATCTTAAATATAACATATATAATAAAAATAGACTTCTGTATATACTAAATCCTTAAAAACACATATACAGCTCGGTCATTTAGTCTATGAATCTTTCTATTCTGTTTTTAAAATTATGGCGGATCTAACTTCGTATTTATCCGCCTGCTCCGGGAAACTAAATCCACTTAAGGAAAAAATATTCTCCAATGATTGTATCGCTACCAAGGTAGACGTATACTGGACCAAAAGGTGTTGAGCGGCGGATATCGGTTACGTAGTCTGTCCGCCTGCTCTGAAATTTCGTGCATAGTAAACAAGAGAATATAAGATTTTGTAGGCTACGTCTGTACGCCTCTTCCGGGATCGACCGACAAAATTCTATTTGTGTGTAGTCTACGATATCAGAACAGGGTGAGATACCTGAATCTAATCAATACACTAAAATATTAGTGCGTAGAACTATTCCGGTTGTAACGGAATCAAAATAATGCGGCGGAAACCCAAAAGGGGAGACTGAGTGTACGCATAAGTTGCTCTATCCGGTGCGTTCGGAAGCCAATCGAAACCAGCTAGAAAAGCGTCACTGTCCTAACTCATGGTATGACCATATCGCTACATATTCCGTCGCTCCCGATATAGACTATAACTAAAGCCTAAAAGTAACCTGAATCGTGTGATAAAAGGTATCTCCCCGAAGGGGTACAAGGCGGGAGCGGCAGAGCGAACTGGTTCGTCGCGATCAAGTGGACCATATGACCGGTCAGGTGGGACAACCCTACCGATGATAAAGATCCAATTGAACCAAGAGATATGTAGCTTACAAAACTAAATGACCAAAATTAAAGTGAATAATAGATAATTAGGTAATAATGGCACACAACGAATATAACATAATATTAGCTAGACAAAAAATTAAGCCGAGCGAGAATAGCCTAGGTCTCCAACATCGGGTGAGATACCGATATGTCAGGTAGGCTATATCACTCTTAATAATATCTCTACGAAATCGGGTGATTGCCGATTTTAAGATGCAAAGATAAATTGCTCAAAAGTTGTCAATCCAAGGGAAACTCCCTAAAGTAGGATATGACTCGAACATGTAATGCTCGGACCGTAGCCCAGTGTATGCCAAATCACTAAATATCTAAAACCCACAAAAACATCGTATAAAAATTATACAAAATATTAAAAGTGCATTTATTTCCAGATGTCTAGGACAAAAAATGATTGCAATTAGTATGAGGAACTAATGGTCAATCAACATGTAAACAAAGCTCCGAGAAGTGGCGACATCAAAATGGCCGACTGGGTCGGATATCTACGATCCTTGATCAAGATCATATTCTCGTAGGAAATACCTACGATAAATAGAACGCAACTTCAGTGCATAGCACAACCAATAGTAGTACTCAACTTAGTAGTGGAAGCTTCCAGGAGGTCCGACATTATGAAAATCAAGCACAAAATATCAACAAACGAAAAACAGTAGTATTTCGTACGATGCTATTGAAAGGAATGTTTAGGTACGTATGGGTGGTAGAGGGGTGGCGGGCAGTAGTGGGATGTAGAACGGCACCTCGTAGTAACGGGGGATGTTGGGAGAGGAGATAACTAATTGGTAAGAGACCTCTGAGAGTGGTTTTTCACGCCCCAGTTACTATACCGACACCCTATATGGGTGAGCGAGCTAGGCATATGCCCGGCATTCCATGCAACTTTTTTCTCTGGTATATATAGCAGTTTTATACCTTAGAAATGATGCTATAAGGAGCATTTCACGGAGCGGCACAGGTTGAGCCCAGAAAAGTGTGTTTTGAAATTTGGGAGCCTATCACTCAGCAAGATAGATGGTACAACCTCAGTAAGTTTTTACACCAGAAGTATGATGGTAATAGTATAGCAAACCTCCATACTGATGTAGAAGATGCCATCCATAACTTAACTAATGATTTAAAGAGAACAGGAGTAAAAATTGGCAACCGCAATGATTTTACTGATGATGTAGCAGATTTAGTGAGTTTAAGACAGGTATTAAACTACATTGCCTTTGGTACTGTATATGACGCTATCGGGGAGGAAGACAAAAGTGTTTTTAAGATACAAGAACTTGATCCCAAGAGTGATAGTCTCGTAGCTTTAAAGTTCATGCAAAGGGAATTGCAAAAAAGAGAACTGAATCTAACAAAGGAATTTACAGGTTTTGTAAATAATGGAAACACAGGTAGAAACAGGAATAATTTTCAGAGAAGGACAGATAATGTTCCAGACATATCTAGAAATTTCAACCATAGACAACAAGGAAAATAAGATCCTAGGAATAATCATAAGAACAGTACAAGCAAACAGAAATACAGTGGTATCTCGACATACGAAAGTCCCAGCTTACAAAAAATTCAAGTTACGAAAGCAAATACGAAGATTTTTTTGGCTCTACATATGAAAATAGTTCAGGTTACGAAAGATTGTTGCTGTAAAGTCCCGAGATTCGCCCGGACCACCGATAACAATTTTAAAACTCGCCACTCTCCCATTGGTTCCTGATGCTAGTCACCGCCATAAGATCCTGCTCTCCTATTGGTCAGTATATCTCCCACAGTGCTCTACGTAAAGGCATCCTTCGCCCACTGCTTTGCACCAGCGTTAGTGTACGCATGCGGAATTCATTCGTTCTATACTATTTCGTTTATTAACGTAAATTCGTCAGTGATTTCGTTGTATTACTTTATCGTGTTGTGTGAGAACTTCAGTGCATATACTACATAACTTAATTACCTACAGTATACGTAGTCATGGGTCCCAAGAAAGTTGCTGAAGTTCACGGAAAGAAGAGGATGCTTTCAATGGAGACAAAGACGGTGATAATTAAAAAAATATGAAGCTGGCATACGGTTGAGTGTGATCGCTAAGGAATACGGCCAAAATCCATCAACAATAGGCACCATCCTTAAGCAGAAGGAAGCCATCAAAGCAGCTACACCTTCCAATGGGGTGACTATTTTGTCTAACAAGAGGAGCCACGTGCACAACGAGATAGAGAGGCTGCTTCTTGTCTGGATAAAAGACAAAGAAATTGTTGGCGATACAATAACCGAGACAGCAATCTGCCACAAGGCCAGCGCTATTTTTGGCAATTTGATTGCCCAGGACGAAGGTGAAGGAGGAGAAGGGACATCAACGCCAACCCCAGACTTCAAGGCTTCTCATGGGTGGTTTGAAAAATTCCGGAAACGGACTGGCATCCATTCGGTGGTGCGGCATGGGGAGGCGGCCAGCTCGGACATGAAAGCGGCCGAAGCCTTTATTAAGACGTTCGATGAGATGACGATCAACGAAGTCTACAGTTCTCAGCAAGTCTTCAACTGTGATGAGATTGGCCTTTTTAGGAAAAAATGCCTGGTCGGACGTACATCATGGAGGAAGAGAAGAAGCTTCCCGGGCATAAGCCTATGAAAGACAGGCTTACGCTCGCACTTTGTTCGAACGCCAGTGGGGATTGCAAGGTGAAGCCCCTACTTGTGTATCATTCAGAGACTCCTTGAGCCTTCAAGGCCCACAAAGTGCTAAAGGAGAAGCTTCCAGTGATGTGGAGGGCTAATGCAAAAGCCTGGGTAACGAGACTTTTGTTCACCGAGTGGGTAAATCTGTGTTTCAGCCCGACAGTGAAGAAATTCTTGGAAGAGAAGCGCCTCCCTCTGAAATGTCTGCTGTTGTTGGACAATGCCTCTGCTAATCCTCCTGGCCTTGAGGAAGATATCCTAGCGGAGTATTCTTTCATTAAGGTTCTTTATCTTTCGCCCAACACCACCCCTCTCCTCCAGCCCATGGACCAGCAAGTGATATCGAACTTCAAGAAGCTGTATACGAAACATCTTTTCAAGAGATGTTTCGACATCACCGATACCACAAACCTCACCTTGCGTGAATTTTGGAAGGAGCATTTCCATATCGTAATATGCATCCGACTCATCGATCAAGCTTGGCAGGAGGTTTCGAGGCAAACCTTGAATTCTTTGTGGAGGAAACTCTGGCCTGATGCCGTATCCGCCTGAGAATTCAAGGGATTCAATGTGGGCAAAGCTGGTGCAGATTCAGAAACAGTTGACGATCCTGAAACTGTTTCGCAACCAGATCTTGACAAGATCGTTGCACTCGGCAAGTCCATGGGGCTGGTCGTTGACGAGGACGACATCAATGACCTTCTCGAGGAGCACCAAGGGGAGCTTAAGACAGATGACCTGAAGGAGTTGGAGGCCATGCAACATAACGTCGTTCAAGAAGAGTTCTCTAGCAGCGGCGAGGAGGAGGACAACCCTATGACAACGGCAGAAATTAAGGATGATCTAGCTGCTTTTCATAAGGTGTAATCATTTGTAGAAAAGACACACCCCAAAAAGGCTTACACAGGTCGTATGCTTGCGCAGTTCGATGACGTTTGCCTGAGTCGTTTCAGGAGCATTTTGAAAAGTAGGCAGAAGCAATCTTCCTTGGATAGTTATTTTTTAAAGAGGCCTTTAGTAGGAGTAAGCAAACAGGAAGATCCAAGTGATACGAAAAAACAGAAAGCTGAAAGTGGTGAAGAAATTGAAATTTTGTAAAAAAAATCGTAAAGTGTAAAAAAGTAAAAAAAATGTAAAAATAAAAAGACAAATAAAAAAGTAAAAACAAAAAAAATAAAAAAAAAAAGAAGAAAAAAAAAAAAGAAATTTAATCTTAAGTTTTTTGTAAAGTTTAGTCTTAATGTTTCCTGACATTTTTTAATGTGTTTCGTAAAGGTAAGTGTACGTACGTACAAGTTTTCTGCCGTTTGTCCTCCTCTGTCGCCACTTTCGGAGATAGCCTCACTCGAAAGGAAAGGTTCCATATTTTACTATATATGTACGTATGTACGTACAGTATTTCTTGTATACCATGTACAGTGGTCCCCCATATTCGCAGGGAATGCGTACCAGACCCCCCCCCCCCCCCCCCCCCTAACCCCCCCCCCCCCCCCGTGAATAGTTAGAACCGCGAATGTTTGGAACCCCTATAAAAATGCGAAAAACAGCCTATTTTGTTAGTTAAAAACAGCCTATTTTGTTAGTTAAAACTCAAGAAAAAATACTAAAAATGTTCATACTTGGTCTTTTAATAGTTTTATCACAAAAAGTGCATTTTATGATGAAATTGATAAAAAAAAAAAAAAAAAAAAACGGGAATTTGTGGATATTTCTCATAGAAAAATACCGTGACTGCGCGAATTTTCCGCGAATAATGCGAGGAAACGTTCCCGGGAGAAATCCGCGAATGTGTGAGTCCGCGAATCTGGAGAACGCGAATACAGGGGGCCCACTGTACACTAATACACTTTATTTACAGGTACATATTAGTAGCACGTATTAAGTTAGGTACTGAATGGTCCAAATTGTTGTATTTCATTGTTTATTGGTCAATTTAGCTTTATTATGAAATTTGCTGGGGTTCTTTTGTAGGGCTTGGAACGAATTAGGCAATTTACATGTTAAATGTGGTACAAGATACGAAAAGCTCAGGTTACGAAGGCTGCCTCGGAACGGATTAATTTCGTATCCTGAGGTACCACTGGAGTAGTTATAGGCCTCAACAGCCCAGGAGAAATCCAAACAATGGTAATCAGACTCAAAGTTCAAACAGGCCAAACCATAGTCAGAATCCATGAGCTAATAAAACACAAAATAATAGACAAGAACAAAATTGTGCCAATTGTGGTTATTCCAACGCAACTCAATATTGTAGGCGACCAAGATATTGTTCCAATTGTAATAGAACAGGTCACCTAACAGAGAAATGTTGGTTTAATAATAATCATACAAACAATAATGCTCAAATAAGTACACCCAAAAATAATAATCAGATGCAGAGACAATTACAGAAAGGGGTAGTGCAAAAGAAAGCCTCCGTACCAATTAAGAATGAGAATGAAATAATCACTGTAGGTAATGAAAATACATTCAAGTTGCCTTTTGAAGGAAATAGGGAGATAGTATTTTCAGTAAAGGATAGTGAAATATGCCAGGAAGATTTACCTATCATCCTAACAAGAATTAATGGTAAACAATGCTCAATACTTTTAGATACAGGCAGTACAGTAAATATTATAGATAAACAAACATTAATAAAATATTTAGGCTTTGCAGATTCAGAAATACAAGGTCCTGGTAGAATTATAAGAGGAATAGCAGGAAAACAGATTAATGCTTTGGGTAATGTCACACTGGACATAGAGATTTTAGACAAAACTTTTAAGGAAGTGTTTGTAGTATTAGAGGAAAGATTTTATCCTACTCAAGCTCTGTTTTCATATAAAGCTATAAGGAGATGTAGAATAATGTTAGATTGTGGAGAAAATAAAATAAATTTGCAACACAAAAAAGGGATTTTGACAAAGGAAAAATCTATTTCTGGGTGAAGACCTGTGTCGCCCAGTGAAATTTTCATATAGCACTCATTTCTAGGTACAGTAGTACCTCGAGATACGAAATTAATCCGTTCTGAGGCGCCCTTCATATCATGAGGTTTTCGTATCTTGGACCACATTTTACATGTAAAATGGCTAATCCATTCCAAGCCCTCCAAAAACACCCCAGTAAATTATATTTCCAGGCCTAAAACACATGTTCTAAGGTTACGACGCCGATCCGACGGAAGAAATATGACTCCAAAAAGGCAAAATACTGTACATACTTGAGTAATATTCAACTGCATGTAATGTTCAACCCCATTTTTACTGCATATATTAGGACTTTAGCATATGTCCTTGGCAATAAGCCTAGCCTATGTTAGCGGTTGCTACTGTAGCCTGGTCTATGATTCTGACATCTAAACCAAAGAAGCTAAAAGCTTAGAATATGCCAATAAATGTATAAATAATCAGTATGTACTCATTTCAAATAATTATTAATTAATCATTAACTATAATACACAAACAAACAAACAAAAAAACCTTCCAATCGATTGTTTACATTCAGCTCTTACCGTCTTACGAGTACCGAACGAACGCCAAGCAATCACTTTTCCTAGGACACAGTAAGCCATAAATTTTCATTAGTATCTCTCTTCAACTAATGAAACTACCAAACAGTATAATAACCATTAATTTCTATTCTTTATTCTATCTTTACCTAATGGAGATACCGAGTTACTGACAGCTATAATGAAACATATGTATATGTAACGTAATATTAAAACAGAAGAAGAATTCTAAAAAATACGTATTTGTTGGCAGTCTGATTTATCTTATATTTTATGATATCTAATTCACAATTTTTTTATTAAATGTATTGCATGTACTCATTTCAAATAATTATTAAGTAACCATTAACTATAATAAACAAACAAAAAAAAGCTTCCAAACTTCTGTTTACATCCAGCACTTACGAGTATCGAACGATCACCAAGCAATCACTTTACACAGTAAGCCATAAATTTTCATTATCTCTCTTCAACTACTGAAACTACCAAACAATATAATAACCATTCATTTCTATTCTTTATTCTATCTTTACCTAATGTTTTTTTTTTATCAAATGTTGCATGAATAAGTTTTTCAATTTACAGCATCCTTTTACCAATAGAATACTTAAAGCACAAGGGGTAGATGCTGACCAATAGGAGAGTAGGATCTTATGGGGTGACTAGCATCAGGAACCAATGGGAGAGCGGGAGGATGGTGGCAAGTTTACTCAGCTGGCGGCGCGGGAGCTTTAAAATTGTTCTTGGTGATCCGGGCGAATCTCGGGACTTTACAGCAACAACCTTTTGTATCTTGAAAACTTTTCGTATGTAGAGCTGTAAAATTTTTCGTATTTGCTTTCGTATCTCGAGTTTTTCGTAAGTTGAGCCTTTCGTATGTCGAGGTACCACTGTATAAATAAATGCTAAATATACCAGAGAAAAAAGCCATATGGAATGCCAGAGTTACTACCTCTGGATCGATCACCCTCATAGGGTGTCGGTATAGCATCAGGGGCGAGTGGAAGCCACTATCACAGATACTTTGCCAATTAGGTCTCTCCTCTCTCAAAATCCCCCACTAGAGAGGTGCCGTTACAACGGCTACCTTCTGCTCGTCACTATTACCTCTGCCAAGAACCCTCATTCCTGAAATACACACCCAAGCTTGGGCCAGCTAAAGGGTGGGGAAAAGGAAAAAAAGAGAGGGATGGGTTCACTGGGCGACACAGGTCTTCACCCAGAAATAGATTTTTCCTTTGTCAAAATCCCTTCTCTGGGATCAACCTGTGTCACCCAGTGAAATAGTAACAAGCTTGGTAAATTGAGAGTAAAACAAAAAATTTTATATGAAAGGTAAAATAAAATTTTCTTACAATTATTGTTTTAATGATCCAAGTTAAGGATAACAAAATACAAGGAGTAAATAACGTATAATAATATATGACCAAGTTCATACCATCACCAGGAAAAATAAGAACAGGTAATGAATATAATAATACATGAAATGGCAATTTGTCGAAAATTGCATTTTTCCTAACTATACAAACCTCCTTTACACTAGGAAGATTGCTTAAGCGGCAGCTGGAACGGTCATAAGCTTCAAACAAGGGGTAACGTAGTTAGCTGCTTGTCCGCCAGTGCGTGCGCAGCGCGACTGGGAGGCGAGGAATCACTTTTGCTTTAGGCCCAGGAAACGCAGAGTGAGGGGTGGCATGAGGTGGGACTATGTGTAAAGGACCTCAGGTTCGTATAGTTAGGAAAAATGCAATTTTCGACAAATTGCCATTTGTTCCGACATGATATACAAACCATCGGTCCTTTACACTAAGAAGACTCACTGATTGGTGGGAGGACTTGAGTCTTAAAGAACAGACTGGAGTTCGTCCAACCTTGGATATCCTCCCTGGTCATAAGAGCAGAGGGAGGGATCCTAGCCTCTGCCCAATTGATCGGGGTGTGTACCGCAGGATCAATGGTCAGACCTCTGGACCCAAGCACTAAGAGAGAGGCAAGCGTATCTCTTAGTACTAGCAAACAAGAACTTTTGTCGCTGTTGCAAGAGCCAATATAAAGTTATGGGTTTGTCTCTTGTTGGCATCCACTTCCCCCCCTTGTAGGAGGAAGTGGAGGATATTTACACCTATTCCTAATGAAAGGAATAGACTGGTGCTCTGTCGGGTAGCTTACCTGCATCTCTTCCTCTTCCAGCATGGTGACGACCGAGACCCTCTGCCCACAGGTAGAGGGAGAGAAAGATGGGGAAAGAGAAGCCAGTCACACTCTCATTCACCTCATTCAATCGCACCAAGGAATCGATGCTGTTCTGCCTGCTAGGGTGCTGGGTAAGCTTACACAACGTGTTGAGCAGCCACCACAGGTCCCAAGGAAAAGGTATCCAAGGACTTGTGGGCAATATCCTGAAGGTAGAAGGAGGTAAAGGTGGTCTGGTTGGACCAGACCCCTGCCTTCAGGACCTGCGCCACAGAGAAGTTCTTGCGGAACGCCATTGACGGGGCAATGCCTCTGACTTCGTGAGCTCTCGGACGAGGGGGACGGGTGTCGTCACTACCATCAGTCTCGTACGCCCTCCTGATCACTTCACGTAGCCAGAAAGAAAGCGTGTTCTTGGATACTTCTTTCTTGGTAACCCCAGTGCTAATGAAGAGTCGTCGACACTCAGGCCTGAAGTGTCGAGTTCTCTTCAGATAGCGCCGTAGCGCCCTCACAGGACAAAGCAGCATCTCATCCGTATCGTTGTCAGTGAAATCCAATAAGGAGGGGATTGTGAGACTCGAATCGGTCGTCAGGGACCGACGGATTCTGTGTCTTAGCTACGAAGTTCGGGACGAAATTGAGCGTCACAGATCCCCATCCTCTGGAATGTTTAACATCATAAGACAGACCATGGAGTTCTCCTACTCTCTTCGCCGATGCCAGGGCCAGCAAGAAGAGGGTCTTGAGGGTCAGCTCCCTGTCTGACGACTCTCGGAGTGGCTCGAATGGTCTTCGAGCCAAACTCCTAAGGACGAAGATCCCACGTCCCACGCAGGGGGCCCACTGAGTTCCCTGGGTGGGCAAGACCCTTTCTCTCTGTAATATGCTCCATCATAAGCAAGGAGATCTCGAACGAGTCCGAGATGTCCAACCCCATCAGTTTCAGGACCAGAGCCAGGGCGGATCTGTATCCTTTGACTGTGGGGACAGAGAGGAGCTTCTCTCGGCGAAGAAAGACCAGGAAATCCGCTATCTGCTGAATAGTGGCTCTGCGGGGAAAGAGACCCCGTCTATGACACCAACCACAGAAGACGGCCCACTTCCCCTGGTACACAGCTGCAGAGGACTGCCTGACGTGTCCAGCCATCTCTGTTGCTGCGCTGCGAGAAAAGCCTCTCTTTCGCAAGAGATGGTGGATAACAGCCAGCCGTGAAGTTGAAGGGACTGGACTGCCTGGTGGTACCGTTCGACGTGCAGTTGGGCGAGAAGGTTGTGCCAGGGGGGAATCTCTCTTGGTGCCTCTGCGAGAAGAGCCAGCAGATCCAGATACTAGACGGCCTGCGGCCACCTGGGGGCCACCAGGATCATCCTGAGGTTCAGGGTGGCCAGCACTCGGCTGATCACCTTGCGAATCAGGCAGAATGGAGGAAAGGCGTAGGCGAAGAGGTTGTTCCAGGACTGCTGAAGTGCATCCTCTGCAGCTGCCCATGGGTCCGGCACGGCTGAGAAGAAAACCTGGAGTTTTCTGTTGTGCCGGGCGGCGAACAGATCGACCACTGGACACCCCCACAGGTTGAAGAGCCTTTCCACCACGTCTGGGTGTAGCGACCATTCGGTCCCTATCACCTGATCCCGACGGCTGAGCTTGTCCGCTACTACATTCCTCTTGCCTGGGATGTAGCGTGCTGACAGCTCTATTGAGTGAGCGATGGCCCACTCGTGCACCTGCATTGTCAACTGGTGCAACGGGAGAGACATGAGTCCCCCCTGTTTGTTGACATATGCCACTACTGTGGTGTTGTCGCACATCAACACCACCGAGTGTCCCATCAAGCGGTCCTGGAATTCTTGGAGAGCGAGGAACGCCACCTTGAGTTCCAAGACATTGATGTGAAGGTGCTTGTCGCGATTGTCCCACACACCTGAAGCCAGCAACTCCTCCAGGTGTGCGCCCCAACCCTCGGTGGATGCGTCTGAAAACAGCAACATCTCCGGGGGGGGGGAGTGCTGAGAGGCACTCCCTTTAAGAGGTTCCTGTCGTCCAGTCACCAAGCGGGGTCCCGTCTCACCTCCTCCGTGAGAGCCACGGGGAAGTGCGGTAGTCTCCACTGAAGAGACCGCAGGTGAAGACGCCCATGAGGGACTAACTTCTTGAGTGACGACAGGTGTCCAATCACGACTTGCCATTGATGAGCCGGTTGCTTCTGTCGAGACAGAAACCGGATGGCTGCCTCCCTGAACCTGCTGATCCGCAAGTCTGCGGGGAAGACTTGCTCTGCTACCGTATCGATCAGCATTCCCAGGTACTTCATCCTCTGCTTGGGTTTGAGATCGGACTTCTCGAAGTTTACCACGATCCCCAGATCGTGGCAAAACCTGAGCAGTCGATCCCTGTCCTGTAGCAACTGCGAGCGGGAGCTCGCCAGGACCAGCCAATCGTTGAGATACCTCAGAAGACGTATCCCGTGCGAGTGGGCCCAAGCAGACACCAGAGTGAACACTCGTGTGAACACCTGTGGGGCGGTTGACAGACCGAAACAAAGTGCCTTGAACTGGTACACCGTCCCGTCGATGAAGCGGAGGTACTTCCTGGAGGACTGATGGATGGGTATCTGAAAATATGCATCCTTCAAGTCCACCGAAAGCATGAAATCGTTCCCCCTGATGGAATCGAGCACGGAACGTGCCGTTTCCATCTTGAACCGAGTCTGGCGAACGAAACGGTTCAGGGGAGAGAGATCTATCACCGGGCGCCAGGCCCCCGAAGACTTCTCCACTAGGAAAAGGCGGCTGTAGAAGCCCGGTGATTGGTCCCTGACGATTTCCACAGCTCCTTTGCTCAGCATGGGCTTGATCTCCTGTCGCAGCGCAATGTCCTTTACAGAACCTTTGACATACGTCACAGGGGTTGGACCGGGTGAGAAGTAAGGGGGGGCCGAGATTCGAAGGGAAGTAGATATCCCTCCCGAAGGACGTCTACTACCCAGGTCTCGGCGCCATAGCGCTGCCAAGTTGCCCAATGGCTCGCCAGGCACCCCCCCACTTTCGGCAGCAGATGAGGGGGAACGCCGTCCCTAGCGTTTCCCTCCTTACTTTGACTTCTTCCCAGCCGTTCCTCGTGAGGAGGAGGGCTGGTTAGAGCCCCCTTCGCAGAAGAAGAAGACAGTCTTTCCCCGGGGTTTAGACGTGGCAGACGTCTTAGCCCCCGAGGAAGCGCTAGCCAAACTCTTGGGTTTGACCGCGGTTAGAGGCTGCCCAGTCGCCTTCGAAAGCGCCTGGTGGAGAAGACGGTCACTGTCATCAGTGCGCCGTCTCTTTACTGCAGCGTCCACCATCTCGTCTGGGAAGAGAGAGGAGGAACTCCGAACCGGTCCGTTTCGCAGCCCGAGTGCCGCCTCACGCCCAGCCCCCCTGGATACTCGTGTCAGGACTGCGTCCCGACGCCGAAGAACCAGGTTGGCCCACAGGTTAGCCGTCTGGTGGGCTAGGTAGGAGATAGCTCTACCTCCAGACTGGCAGAGCCTCCTGAAAGACGGGTCCTCCTCAAGGGCAGAGCCCCCGAAGTTGGCCTCGACTTTCGACACTGTGAGGGACCACAGGTCGAGCCAGGAGACTGCCTGAAATGCTGCTATCGCGGTAGATTCCAGGTCTTGTGCCTCTTGCTGTGAGAACCATAGGTTCTCAGACAGGAGCTGCTGCAGAGACACACCCGGTGTTAGCCTAACTAACCCCGGGTTAACCTGTTTAGGCGGCATCGGGTCCTCAGAAGGCACGTAAAAACGCCGCTGTCGCTGCAGAGGAGGAGGAAGCAGCTTCGACGACCAACCCAACTTGAGCGAGTTCTCCCGTCCGGAAACGAGAGACTCTACCTGGTCGAGCAATGAATCGGCGAGCTGGGATCGAGGCAGACCCACCGTCGGTCTGGGTTCCCTCTTCGGGCCCCAGAACGACTCGAGCCGGGACGTGGGCTCGGAAGGTGGTAGCGGTGATCCCTCCCCGTGGTCGTTGTGCTGACGAATCAGCGCAATAACCTTGGCAAAGTTCCTCTGGATCTCGGGTGTAACGGCGTCTCGAGGAGTAGGAGCATCCAGTCCCTCCAACAAGGCCGACTCCCGGAACCCTCCCCCTTCAGAAGGGGGAACAGCAACAGACCCCTCTTGGTCTCCTCCTGCCACTTGAGCGTACGTCCTGGTCGATCCTAGGACCGAGCCAGGTATGTACGGCAACGTGACGGGATCACGAGAAGTGCGCTCCTCGTGATCGCTCCTAGGTGTCTCGCCCCTCCCAGTATAACCCGAGGAGGTTGAAGGCACTGGAGAGGAAGACCTCACGCTCCCTCCACACTCACCGGCCGGACCGGTAGGCTTGGAGGGCTGCAGGCGATCCCCAACCCACGGTGGGGACCGAGCTGCAGGCCTGGTCGTGCCCAGGCGAGCGGCTGGACTGAGCACAGCGACGCTGGTCCTGCGAGTCAGACGAGCTGCTGCCGCTCTCCCTACCCGACCGGTCCTTGTGGGAGCATCGGTCAGGAGAGCGGCATCGCTCGCTGTCGCGGCTGGGCCGGTGCGTGGGCTCGCTGCGTGTCGCGCTGCTGGCACCAGCCGAGGCTGGTGCTAGCGGCCGGGGGGACCTCTTCCCTGCCTCAGCCTGTAGCCGGTCAGCGACCGTCACGTCCACCATAGGTACCGGCAGGTCGCTACGATGGCGGCCGCTGGTCTGGCGGGAGCTACCTGAGCGGCTCTCACCAGCCTTCTGCCCCGTGCCGCTGTCTTGGCGCCAAGCGAACTCTGGTGTCAAAACTTTGGCTGTACGGTCTCCCGGGGGAGAGCGTACACTCGGGATCTCTCGCGAACGAGAGGCCGAGCCAGATCCTGGCTTAGCGGCAGAACCGGAGGCAGCCTTCCTCTTCTTCGGCTTGCGAGCCATAGAAGTTGAAGGTGAAGAGGCGGCAGCAGACGACGAAGCAGACGACAAAGACGAAGACGACACCTTCTTCCTCTTCTTCGTCAGCTCCTTCAGGACAGTCGTCAGGTCCTCCATCCAGGCCGGAGCCGGGGCTATTGCCGAAGCAACACGGCCCGACTGCACCTGTCCGGAAGGACCTGGGACTGGAGAAGACACACCGTGGGCAGCAGCATGGACAGGGACAGGAACGGCAGGAACAGCAGGAGCGGCAGAAACAGCAGGAGCAGCCATCATCTCAGCAACAGCAGGGGCGGCCGGAACATCAGCAGCAGCACCGACATCAGGGACAGCCAAACCAACATCAACAGGAGCGGCAGGAACGGGCGATGCAGCCATCGTCCTCTCGGTCTCGGTAGCCAGCGGGAACCTAGGAACTGGTGGACGGTCCAGGGGCGAGCTCTTGACACAGCGGAAGTCTGGGGCAGGCAACGCGAAGAGCCCAGGCGGCGGCGGCATCCCCCCTCTCGGTACGGCAGCGACCAGCCCTTGGATGGCAGCAGACGGCATCACTGACAAAGCGTGTTGCGTGTAGACCAGGTGAGGGGGAGCGACATAGGCAGGTGTGGAGATGGTGGTGGTCGTGGTGGTGACCGCTCCATGGGTTACCGCCCCAGACCCCGCTAGACGCTGCAGCAGCCCCTGGATGCTCGGCACGCCCTGCAGTCCCAGCGCAGCCCACACCTGTCCAAGATCATCACCCACGGATGTCCTACCTGAAGGAACAAGAGTCGAGTTGATTAGAGAGGTTTCCTCACGCATGGGGGGGGAAGTGCCCCACCCCGAACGCACAGAAGACCCCATAAACAACTGTACATCTGGGTAACGGGCGCCCTCCTCCACACTCGCCTGATCGAGAGAGGAGAAGGACTCCGAAACTCCCCCCCCCCCCCCCCCCCCCCCGCGGGGGAAGGCAACAACTGTGGGATCTGAGCAGGAGGAAGGAAGGAAGAAGAAGTATCCGTAACCAAGGGGGTTGCAGGAGAACTTCCTGACGACTCCCTGGCAGGTCTTCTCTTCCTCCTCCCCTCGTACAGCACCCACTGCGCCTCGGACCAATCATCACAAACCAAACATGTATTTGACCGAGAGCAATCCCGCCCTCGGCAACGAGAACACAACTCGTGAGGATCTACCTCAACATATGATCTGAATGCCCCACAGCGGCGCCCATCCGCACAAGGACAAATTCTGCGTGACGTGGTATGGCGCGGGGAATTATCATCAACTTGATCCATATTAGAAAATGAAAAAGACACTGTACTTACAATACACCTTTTTCATACACACAAACCAGAAAGAGAAATCAATCACACAAAGTGAACGACGATCAGCGGGCAGAGACCGTGACGAACACGTCTTCACCCAGCGTGGCCGAAAGCAAAAGTGATTCCTCGCCTCCCAGTCACGCTGCGCGCGCACTGGCGCACAAGCAGCTAACTACGTTACCCCTTGTTCGAAGCTTACGACCGTTCCAGCTGCCGCTTAAGCAATCTTCCTAGTGTAAAGGACCGATATGTTTGTATATCGTGTCGGAACAAATAATGAACTATGTACAAGTACAGGAGTGGGTTGATAAGTAATCCAGTCCGTAACAAAAAGGCAAAAAGGGAGGGAATATGAACAAGCGAGGCAGGTAGGTGAGAGGGAGTACCAAAAGGCAATTAATATCAAAATCAATGATAATTAATAATATACAAAATACATAATTAGGCTGTATCAGGGGAGACAATGTTCCCTGCAGCCACTGCAGAATATTTAAGGGCCTCTAGAGACTTTAGATAGTGGCGTTTAAATACTGTCGGAGATTTCCAACCCGTATACTTTTTGAGATCATCGAAGTTCATATGATGAAAATAATTAACTGAGGTAGCCACTGCTCAGATATCATGGACCTGAGGAACTGAATCCGGATTAGCTTGTTTAATAAAATAAAGAATGTGTTGTCTGATGGCCTTCAAGGAAATGGTTCCACCATTCTCTCTAATAAAAAGAGGACCTGAAGACCTATTAGAAGTTCTGTCAAGATAAGATTTTAATGTAATGTCTGGACATAATGATGGGTCCTGTGGAAGAGGGACAATCTTCCACGGAGACCATCTGTTTTGTGGGTCTTCATTCTTTGCCAAGAATTTCAGATCCGGAGAAAGTAGAACTTCTCCTGACGGGAGGAAATCAACATGATTTGGTTCTCTAGAGAGAGCCGACAGTTCAGATATTCTGGCACCTGAGGCCAGGCTCATTAAAAATATTGATTTCCTGAGAAGGGTTATATATGAGCATGATTCATTATCAGTATCTGAAGCTAACTTGAGTACGTCATTCAAAAACCAGGAGACCATATGAGGCCGGTTTACTGGTCTCAGACGAGCACATGCTCTAGGGATAGACAAGAAGTACGAATCTGTTAAATCAATATTAAAGCCAGACTGAAATATCTTTCTCAAGGCGGATTTAGTCGTAGTAATGGTACTAGCAGCTAGGCCTTTTTCGAACAGAGTTCTAAAAAATGAAATTGCCAGATTCGTAGTTATTGTCTGAACATCTGATTCTTTTAGAAAGATGGCTAACTTCCTCACTGCCGAATCATACTGCCAGAGTGTCGATTCTCTTTTGTCTGATTCCACGAACAATGTGTTTAGCGGATCAATATTAGCATCTTTCTGTGCCGCAAACTTCATGAAGTCCATAAAGTTAGGGCATTCAGAATTCTTGAGGAAGCTGACACAGTCTGAGTTTGTACCACCTGAGTCAACTTTGGGTTGGGAATCCGTAGGGATGGAGTTTCAACTCTAGTAGAAGAGGAAACCAATTGCTCTTCGGCCAGTTGGGTGCTACCAATGCTATCTGCCCTTTGAAAGATCTGAGTTTGTGTAGAACTTTCATCAAAAGGTTTATTGGCGGAAATAGGTAAATCTTCTGCCAATTGTTCCAGTCTATGGACATCGCATCTGTGGCATGAGCCAGAGGATCCAAATTGGGAGCCACACAACATGGAAGTTTGTGGTTGGACTCCGTGGTGAACAGGTCTACCTGAAGGCCCAGTATTTGAAGGCAAATCCAATTGAATGACTTTGCATCCAAGGACCACTCCGATTCCAGCGGAGTTGTCCTGGACAGTGAATCCGTAATGACATTCTGTACTCCTGCCAGGTGAGTAGCTGACAGGTGCCAATGATGTTTCACTGCCAACGAGAAGATTGCTATCATCACCTGATTTATGTGGCTCAACTTGGAGCCTCCTCTGTTTAGGCAGTGAACTATCACTGCACTGTCCAAGACTAGTCTGATATGAATATTCATGGCTGGAGCTAGTTGCTTCAGGGTCAGGAAAATGGCCATTGCTTCTAGGATGTTGATATGGAACTGGCGGAATACTGTCGACAACGTTTCTTGAGCCTTCTTGTACTGAGAATAGCCCCCACATCCGCTCAGAGAGGCATCCGTGTGGACTACTAGAGACGGCGGGGGAAATTGGAGAGGTACTGACTTGGAAAGACTCTTGACTGTCGTCCATGGACGAAGTCTTTTCCTTAGTATCAGCGGAATCAAGGAGATTTTGTCTCTGAGTCTGCTGTTGGCTCTTTTCTGCCATACCCAATTGATGTCCTTCAGTCTGGCTTTCAATAAAAGATCTGTTATTGAAGCAAACTGAAGTAAACCTAAGACTCTTTCTTGGGTAAGACGAGAAGCCCGTCTGTTCTTGAGAAATTGTCTCGTAGCTTTCCCTATCTCTTTGCACTTGGTTGGCGGAAGAGATAGTTTGTGTGCGGTTAGATCCCATTGAATTCCTAACCATTGAAAGCGAGACGCCGGAATGAGACGGGACTTTTTCTTGTTTATCTGGAATCCCAGATACTCTAGAAATTTTATTACTTTGGCTGTTGCCCTGCGACATTCCTTGTCATTGGGTGCCCAAATGAGCCAGTCGTCTAGGTAAGCTACTAGCGTAACCCCCTGAGCTCTTAGTTCCTGAACTACTGTCTCTCCTAGCTTGGTGAATATTCTGGGCGCTATATTGAGCCCGAATGGCATGACTCTGAACGAGTATGCCTTTCTTCCTAGTTTGAAGCCTAGGTAGGGAGAAAAGTTTCTCGCTATCGGGACATGATAATAAGCGTCTGTAAGATCGATAGAGGTGGTGACGACCCCATGGGGAAGAAAGGTCCGCACCTGCGAGACAGTTAGCATGCGGAACTTGTCACATTGAATATATGAGTTGAGACGGGACAAGTCCAGAATCACTCTTCGTTTGTCCATGTCCTTCTTTGGCACGCTGAACAAACGTCCTTGAAATTTCAGGTGTCTGACTTTCTTTATTGCCTTCTTTTGAAGAAGGTCTCTGGCATAGTCTAGAAGGTCTGTTGTTGGAATTTGGTGGAATCTGACTACTGGTGGAGGAGGCCCTTTTATCCATCTCCACCCCAGACCTTTTGATACGATACTGTGGACCCACGGACTGAAGGTCCAATGGTTCCGGAAGAGGTACAGTCTCCCACCTACCTGGAGAGGATCATAGATTGGATGAGGTCTTACTTCCTCTGCTTTCTCTGGAACCTCTGCCTCAGGAGGGAGCTCTGGAACCAGCTCTGTGCCAGTAAGCACCTCTTGCTCTGCTTCCCCTTGCATGTCGGTTATAGCCTCGAAACCCCCCTTGTGCTTCAAACGAAGCATTGAAGGCTGGGGACGTCATGAGAGTAGCCGAACTCGAGGACTGTTGAGTTGGCTGACTCTGCAGCAACACAAATTGCTGTTGTGGTCGTGCCTTAGAGGTTGAAGGTTGACCAATCTGGGAGACGGGAACTGCCTGAATCACCATCTGTGTCTGAGGGGCCTGGAAGGGCTGATACTTCCTGACCCTCTTCCTACCTTTGGGCTGCGGTCCTGAGGTCTCATAGAACTTCCTTTTGGAGGGAAGACCCCAGCGGACACGAAGGTTCTGATTAGCCCTAGCAGCCTCACTGATGACGCTGTTAACTACGTCTTCAGGAAAGAGGTTAGGTCCCCAGATAGCTGCTTTAATGAGCTTATTAGGCTTGTGTCTAATGGAAGCATCGGCAAAGATATGCTTCCTGCAGTTCCGCCTAGCAACCACAAAGTCATAAAGGTCACACTGAAAAGTCTGAAAAAGTGACTTTGTTAGAACCCGGATGTAGTAATAGAGTTGATCGACCTACTCAGTCTACACCTGGACTCAAATTCTGCCTTTACCATGGCCTCTGGGATTCTGGATAGCTCTGTCTCTCGAAGCTGAGGCATCGACTTCTCCTCCATTCCGGCCTGCAGAGTTAACTCCGCAATCTTAGACGTGCAAGAGGTTAGGATGTTATCCCTCACCACGAACATGGTGTAGCAACCCTTGTGTGGCGTCAGTCTGGTGTTGATGCACTCCCGTTCTGAAAGGGTGCGGACCCAAGCCGATACCTGGTCCCTAGGATAAATTACAGTTTCCTTTGGGACCCTGTCTACCCTGACTAATGCTTCCTCAGCTAAACGAGCGAAGCCTGGGAAGGGAAACTGGAGGTCCGCCAGGAAGAACTTGTAATCTTCCACGGGACGGGTTCCACAGCCTTCAATTGTCAGCATGCCACCCGAAAAGGGAGCATGTTCTCGAATGGCGGAAGCTTAAAAGCGTCCGGCACAATGAAGGACTGCTGTGTGCCTCCGGACTGCGTAAGTCCGGCCAGCAAACTCTCCTGGACCTGTAGTCTCTGAGCCAGAGACAGGATGGACTGACCCGATGTCTCCAAGCTCGAAGCGAGCTGAGAAGACATCGACTGAAACCTCGAGTCCACGATATTACCCATCTTCTCCATTAGAAGATTAGCAAAGGCATCAGGGTCGAAGCCGGACTCCGTAGGTCTGGCTTTAGATACTTTAGCTCTCGACCCCTTAGGCTGGGGGAGTAGCTTTAGCCGAGGAAGTCATAGGCGTGGGAGCCAATGACGACCTGGCGGAACTCGCCGGAGTAGGTTTATTTGGTCTGGTAGTCCTAAGCAGAGTCTTCTTTTTCAGGGCTTTCACCTTGGGGATCACGGAACCAGACCTGTCCCCAAGGTTCCTGGACTTTGAGAAGCCCTGGAAAGAAGAGGAAGAAGACGGAGTTGGACTGAAAGAAAGTGATTTCTTTTCAGCAGATCTAGAACTAAAACTACCTGCCTCACTTACTTCCCTACCTTCTTCCTGCGCGTCGACAGTCATGGGTTCAAGATGGATACTGATGGCCACCACCTCTTCTGCCACCTCCTCGCACAAGGCGTCGTGGTCTTCATGAGGGGCCTGGGTCTCCATCCATATTTTGGCAATAATAGGGGCCGCCACTTCCCTAGCTACTGCCGAAGAAGTCCTCGCTTTTGGGTACAATAACGAACAAAGCTCCTCCGACAGTACATAGGGGCATCCGGCAGCGAAATTCCTACCAAAACCTCCAACCCAGACCTTTAGGGTCGCCAATGAGGAGGTTTTGAGCGCCTGAGGAGTCTGTAAGAGAGGACGAAATCAGATCCTCCAGTGGCGGAACGTGTCATATTTTCAAATATATATATAAGGATATGTCATACAAATAGAGAATATTACCAAGGTGAGAATGGTACCTACCAACTCATCAGTCACATACTCAAACAAGGAGTAGCAAACTTCACAGCCGCCCGGGTGCCATACCAAGAGGTTATCGACCTCCACAGCACAACTGGCATGAGAACGACAGACCTCATGACCACACGGTTGTTGGAGGACGGCTGTACAACCCAACTCCTGACAGCGTACCATCTGTAAGTTAACATTGGTACATGAATATCTTCAAATAGTTCCGCCGGAGTTAATTCCGTCGATATGTTTACACTTAGAATAATTTTACTAATACTCGCTAAAGGTAAATATCAACTATTATAATTTTGCATAACATAAAAGCTCTGATTGTCTCCGCCTGCTCCGGAATCCATAATCTCGGTATCGCAATAGCTATGACCGGCGGAGTTGGCCTGATACGAAGAGAACAGGGAAACAAGGTAAAACCTAAGCCTGAGTCTGATCACACCGGAGTAGGATAGCAATTCCAAGTCAATTGGAAACGCATTGCCTAAGCCTAGTTTCGCCCCCACCAGAGTGGGGAAAGCAGCGATAATAACAGAGAAATACAGAAAACAGAGCGGCAGGAACAGTGGTACGTAGAACTTCGGCGTATAAAATTCTGGCACATGTGATGGTAGACCACACCTCACCGGAATAAACACAGGCCCGGAGACATACCAACAGAGACTACATAATCTACTAATCCTTAACCTCCTCCGACTAATCCCCTGGAACAGTGCTCGACGCTCCAGCTGCTGTTCACTGGTAGGATTACTTGGTCAGCGAGCTAACGAAGCACCGCCGGAACGAGTCCGTAACGGAAGGAAGAGCCCGGAGGAGAAAGGTAGACTTGCAATCACCTGGCAACAGCAACCAGTCAGGTGATTACCACCCTCCGAGAAGCCGTGAAGTAGCCTACTATTAAAGGGGCAGAAGGCAGCATGCCAACTGACACCCTAAAGGAGGTAACGGCCAAGGCTATACTTGCAAAATTTATTGATAAGGAATTATTGGAAGTACTGACGAATAAAGGCAAGCCCATCTACGAGCCTAGCCTAACCCTCCACAATCGGATACACCGATCTGGTCAGGTAAGCTAGGATAGCGCCTACTAGTATGTCACGAAAGAGGACACTCTAGAACCTAACCTAACCCTCCAAAATCGAACATATCGACCTGGTCAGGTAAGACAGGCCTTAGCACCTACATTTACGTAACAAGAGAGGAACTCTCTAGTGATGGATCACCCTCCAAAACCAATATGTCGGTCTGGTCAGGTAAGCCAGGACTAGTACCAACTATGGGTAGCGAGTAGCAATCTCAAACGCCTAGCCTACCCTCCAAAACCTAGGCCTTGATCTGGTCAGGTAGGCTAGGGATGGTAATATTTGTGTGGGACTTCCAAACTAACCTCATCAAAATAAAATTAGCATATCAATATAATATTATAATAAGATAATACAAAAAATATCACATACACAACATGCATGAGCATAGCGGATGGATGAGGGCTTTCCTTTACAGGTAAAATTAATAACTGGCGTAGTACTAGGCTAGCTAGCCTAGCCCGCCTCAAACACACTACTCACGCATGAAATATATTGAAAAATAAAACAGCACTCTCGTGAGGGAACCAAATCGCTCATGAAGGACGATGACTAACGAGGGAAACCCTCTAATTAAGGTAAAAAAATGTAATGGCTCCAACAGTGATACATAAGCCTATCGGTACACATCAGGAGCGAAATGGTAAAATTTCACGACAACAGTAACGCTTACTGTGATGTGCAATAGTGGTGAAAATAAGATATACATCGAAATAAAAAAGTTGAGAAGACTGAGTAACGCGGTACCTTGATGTAAACATGGCGGCTCCCTGGATGAGGGCTTCCTCCACATACGCAACATACAAACACCTCAACTAAAAACTTCTCAAATAAGGGCAAACTGTTGTGTAACCGCGTTCAAAGTCAACAAATAATATTATTATGTCAACTTAGATGAAGATGCTTCTTGAAGATCAGAAGACATTATGATCAAAATTATAGCAAACAATCTCAAGCGAAAAATAAAGCAGTTCGAGTTGCGAGTGCTATGAAAGGAATGAGGGTTCTTGGCAGAGGTAGTAGTGACGAGCGGAAGGTGGCCGTTGTAACGGCACCTCTCTGGCGGGGGATTTTGAGAGAGGAGAGAGCTAATTGGTAAAGTATCTGTGATAGTGGCTTCCACTCGCCCCTGATGCTATACCGACACCCTATGAGGGTGATCGATCCAGAGGTAGTAACTATGGCATTCCATATGGCTTTTTTCTCTGGTATATTTAGCATTTATTTATACCTAGAAATGAGTGCTATAGGTACATTTCACTGGGCGACACAGTTCAATCCCAGACATATTACATAATTATCTACAAGTTAGTGTGTTTTGACCTAACATAATATTAATAGTATGAACAAATGGGTCATCTACCACATTAGCTCTTTCCCTTCACACCTTCGAAAAGAATTTTCTTTGCCTGAAGCAACTCACTAACATCCTCTGCCTGGGTGACATGGCAATTGTGGAGTTCTTGGGAAGGCAAAACAGGAAGGAGTATTAGCATGAGCCGTTCTGGCTGGAGTGGCAGATCTATGTATACAACTGTCTACCCTTGGAATAAGAGGAAGCATGAGACCTTCATAAGTTCCCATGTTCTGGTGGCTTGCCAACAGGTGAAAACAAAAGTGAATCAAGCTAACAAGTGACTTCACACAGCTCTGGTAATGGAGGCATTTCACCTCTCATAATCCCCTTAACCAGAGGCAGTGGTGCACAAGGTCAGCTGTCCTCAAACAATCAAAGTTAGAGGATAAGATCATATCAGGCAGACTTCTCAAAATGATGTCCTTCTTCAGGACACTGTTAACAAAGGAATAGGCCACATCAAGATATTAAAAATAGAACCACATCCAAGGGAAGCCATAAGCCTCCAAATCTTTGTTCTGGGTTATCTGTGGTATCCTTGAGGAGTCTATTTGTAAAATTCATTAATCCTGGTTGGCTGTAATGAGAGCTTTCATCAAGATTGCTGCCTTGGAGTTTTGGGCTGGGAGAGGGGCTTAAGTACAAACAATGTTACTGGTTACCAACTTTTAACAAATTTGTTTAACTTTCATTTAATAAAATCTTATCAAACTAGCTTGAAAATATATATTGCATAGTACTAGTTAACATATCAGATAAAATGAACTAATCTTTCACTTTTAAAAAATTACCACTAACTTTGAAATGACAAATTTTCTAAGACAATTTGTATTTTTCATAGCTACAAACCTGAGGTCTTAACAATAGGATAATTTCTAGCGCCTAGCTGGATCCGGTAAAAAAGTAGATGAAAGTAAGGAATCTTGTGGTATCTGGCAATGCAGGCGTATATCGGGTGAAGAGTGGTCAAACGCCGAACATTTACGCCAGTCTTTCCCAATCAGGATGACTTAACAAAAAGAGGGGCGGCTAGAGGTGGGCAGTATAACGTTAAGACCTCAGGTTTGTAGCTATGAAAAATACAAATTGTCTTAGAAAATTTGTCATTTGTTCATACTCGAACAAACCCTCGGTCTTAACAATAGGATAGACTCATACTTGGAGGGAGGTATAAGACATCCTAGACTGGCTGGGGGCCTACCCGCCAGTCCAGCTCTCAAAAGAAATAGTTCTTAGAGAGGGACTGAAGCCCGTTGAGAAGCTAGATACACTAAAATCTAACCACTCAGAACCTGAGAGACATACAATGATATATGGGATAAGCATTGTATAAGGAACCAAAGAAAAACTGTGACTGTCCAAAGAACAAACCAGGGCACTAGGGATTGTAGTACTCCCGACTCCTCCTTGCCCAGGAGTGGAGCCTAGGTTACTAAATAGTGGGTAAGATATTGAATACTGCACGACCACACTACCATTATGACTACCTCACTCACCTGTATCAGACCAGTCCAGCAAATGACGTGTCAATTCCTTAACCCGCCCAAAGGAGAAAGGTACAAGAGAAAGAAGGAGGCCAGCCAACTCACTCATTCTCTCATCCACACAATCATCTTAGGTAAGATACAAAGGTGGCCCGTTAAGGACAACTATGAGTTACACAACCTGTTGGGCAGCCACCTCAGGACCCAGGGAAAATGTGTCCATAGATCTGTGGGCAACATCCTTAAGATAGAAAGAGGTGTACGTGGACTGGCGTAACCAAGTACCAGCGCTCAGCACTCTATGTACAGCCAAGTTCTTTTTGAAAGCCAGAGAGGGACCAATACCCCTAATGTCGTGTGCTCTAGCCTGCACAGACGTGGCGGTGGAATCATCAAGAGTCAAGTATGCCTGTCTGATGACTTCCCGTATCCAAAGAGAGATAGTATTCTTAGACACCTCTTTCTTCGCACGGCCTGTACTGAAAAAGAGCCTGCAGCAGCCTGGTCTAAGGTGCCGAGTCCTTTTAAGATAGTAACACAGGGCCCGGACAGGGCACAACAAAAGCTCTTGAGCATCACCACCCACAAAGTCAGTCAGTGAGGGAATGGAGAACGAAGTGAACCTGTCATCATGCACTGAGGGATTTTGGGTCTTGGCCACAAACTCCGGAACAAATTCGAAGGACACTGACTTCCAACCCCTGGTGTGCTTCACCTCATAACTCAGACCGTGGAGCTCTCCTACCCTTTTGGAAATGCCAAAGCCAAAAGGAAAACTGTCTTAAGCGTCAGGTTCCTATCAGATGAGCGGTGCAAGGGCTCATATGGGCTCTAAGTCAAGCTCTTAAGCACCAAGGAAACATCCCACGTTGGGGGCTTGAGCTCTCTAGGAGATGACGACTGCTCAAACCCTTTAACTAGCAAGGAAAGTTCCCAGGAAGAGGAGACGTCGATACCCTTCAGGCGTAACACCAAACTCAGAGGTGCCCTGTAGCCTCTAATAGCAGACACAGACAAATGTTTCTCGTCTCTGAGGAACGTTAAAAAGTCTGCTATTCGCTGAATAGAGGTCGCGAGTGGAGAAAAATCCTGTTTACGACACCAATCACAGTAGATCGCCCATTTGCCTTCGTAAACCTCAGAGGTTGACTTCCTAAGACTGCTGGACATGTGCCCAGCTGACTTCTGAGAAAAGCCTCTCTCTCGGAGGAGATAGTTGATAGCCTCCAACGTTAAGCGACAGGGATTCTACTGACTGGTGGAACCTTTCTCCATGGGGCTGACACAGGAGATGCCGCCAAGGCGGAATCTCCCTCGGAATCTCCGACAACAATGATAGCAGATCTGGAAACCATTCCACCTGAGGCCACAGAGGGGCCACCAGAGTCATTCTGAGACCCCGTGAACCCAACAGCCTGTTCAGAACCTGACGGATCAAACAAAACGGAGGGAAGGCATACACCTCCAGGTTGTCCTAGGGATGTTGGAATGCGTCTTCTGCCAATGCCAAGGGATCTGGGACCACTGAACAGAACACTTCCAGCTTCCTGTTGTAATGTGTCGTGAAAAGGTCCAGCATGGGTCTCCCCCAAATCTGGAAAAGCCTGTCCGCCACCGCTTGATGAATGGACCACTCTGTGCCTAAGATCTGATCTCGGCGACTGAGTTTGTCTGCGACCACGTTCCGTTTCCCTGGGATATACCTGGCTGAAAGCTCTACCAAATTGCTGATTGCCCACTGGTGAAGCTCGACGGTCAAGGCATGAAGCTGCTGAGAAACTAGGCCTCCCTGTTTGTTCATGTAGGCTACCACCATGGTGTTGTCCGACATGAGAACGACAGAGTGACCCTCTACCATCCCCCGAAACTCCTTCAGACCCAGGAAAGCCGCCTTCAACTCCAAGACGTTGATATGCTGCTGCTTGTCCTCTAAACCCCAAACGCCTGAAGCGATGAGGCCGCCTAAGTGCGCGCCCGAACCTGCGAGGGAGGCGTCCGAGAACAGAAGGAAGTCCAGAGGGAGAGAGTGCAGAGGGATGCCCTTCAATAGATTCTGGTTGTCCAGCCACCACGAAGGTCTTTTCTCACTTTCAAAGACAGTGGGACCATAAACAGGGAGGTTCCCCCGCCGGAGACCAGAATTCCCCCAGTCTCCATTGCAGAGACCGAAGATGAAGACGCCCATGAGGGACCAGCTTCTCCAGGGAAGATAGCACTCCCAGAAGAACCTGCCACCGATGAGCTGACTGATGCGACTTTGAGAGGAAGTTGTGCCACAGCCCGCAACTTCTACAATCTCTGATCCGACGTGAAAACTCTCGCCATTGTCTTATCGATGACCATGCCCAGGTAGAGAATCCTTTGAGTGGGTACAAGGTTCGACTTTTCCTGGTTGACTAAAATGCCCAGGTCCAGGCAGAACCGAAGAAGATGATCCGTCTTGCAGCAGCTTTTCCCTGGAAACTGCCAAAACCCATCGTTGAGGTACCTCAGCAAACGGATCCCCTGAGCATGGGCCCAACTTGACACGAGAGAGAAGACCCTTGTGAGCACTTGAGGGGCTGTGGTCAACCCGAAGCACAAGACTTTGAACTCGAAGATCTTGCCCACCAGAGAGAAGCGAAGGAACTTCCTGGACGTGGGATGAACAGGGATTTGGAAGTATGCGTCCTTCAAGTCTATCGACAGCATGAAGTCGCCTTCCCTCATGGCTGCCAACACCGAGCGCGGGGTCTCCATCTTGAACCGTATCTTTCTGATGAAGCGATTCAAGGTGGATAAGTCGATCACAGGCCTCCATCCTCCCGATGCCTTGGGAACCAAGAAGATGTGACTGTAAAACCCCGTTGACGGACGCACTACTTCTGCTATTGCATCCTTGTCCAGCATCTTCTGCACCTCCTCCTGAAGAGCCAAGAACTTTTGAGAATCTGGTGGATACGTCTTCCTGAGCTGCGGCTTGTCCGACAGAGAAGGAGAGAAGTCAAATGGCAACAGGTATCCCACCCGAAGGACATCTACCACCCACTTCTCCGCCCCGTAACACTGCCACTTGGCCCAATGGCCAGCCAGGCAACCCCCCACCCGTGGTGCAGGAGAGGGAGAGGCGCCTTACCTATTGACGGCCCCCTTGACCTCTGCTCCTAGGGCCTCTTCTTGGTTTAAAGGAATGAGAGCGAAAGGGGCGTTGATCCTGAGACTTGGGCTGTGACGAACGGGAAGGCCCTGCCAAACTCGAGGTCCTCAATGGCCTACCAGAGGACGATCTCCTCGATTGCTGCTGGACCGGGGAGGAGGGGAGGCCAAACGTCTCCGAGGGCGTGGCTCTGATTTAGACACAGCCTGGTGCACCAGACGGTCCTTGGTGTCAGCCCGACGTTGGTCTATCGCATTGTCAAGTTCGGTCAATGGAAACAAAAATTGTGATTCTAACAGGTCACCGTTCCTCAAGGCCAGCAAAGACTCAGAGTCGAGCGACCTCTCCATCCTAGACAAAGCCGCGTCCCTCCTAACCAGAAGAAGATTAGCCCATAAATTGGCACTGAGGTGAGCCAAATAAGAAAACACCTTGTCCCCGGATTGCAAAAAACTGGCAAGCAAGGCGGCACTCACCAACCCATCAGGGGACCTGTCAGAAGCTATCTTGGCAATCACCACAGACCAGAGGTCCAGCCAAGAAACCGTCTGCAACATGGAGGCTGCCGTAGATTCCAAGGCTAAGGCATCTTGCGGAGATAAGGAAGGAGCCACCGACCTCACCTGTTCCAAAGTCAAACCCGGCTTCAGGTGAATGACGTCTGGGTTAAAGTGGCGTGACAACAAAAATGCAGAGCTTGTAGCATAGTACTTCCTATGTCTTGTGAGAGGTGGGGGTAGGAGTTTGGTAGAGCCCCTAGAGCGAAGTGAACCGTCCCGGTCAGAAACAGAGGCGTTAACCTTCTGCAAGACCGACTGAACGTGCCCTGACAACAGCAGCTGGAGATGATTTGGGGTCCTGAGCAGCTCCCACTAAGGCTTCCAAGCAAGAAGGAGTGTAGGACGACCGATCCTGAGTCCTACTTTCCAAATTGTTGAACCCTCGAATGAGATTAACAACCTCCAAAAAGGAAGACAGATACTCCAGCGTGTCCCCTTCTTCCTGCTCTGGCACCGGCGACCGATGACAAGAAGGATGTGCAGCCTCTTCTAACGCGTTTTCTTCACCAAAATTCACTGAAGGGTTAGTAGGCAAACAGTCTGAAATCTCTACTAGCCTATCTGGGCTGGGTCCAACAGTCAGCCTCCGAGACGGACCCACTGAAACATTAGGCACATCCCTTACCTCAACAGGTGACTCCAGACGGCCATGAACGGACAGGGGCGTGGCGGCCGTACGTACGTGAGATGGGGGGAAACTCGAGCACTCGAGATTGATGGAGAATTCCTATATAAGAGGAAGACTTGGAAGCAAGCAAACACTCCAGCTGCACCACCTCCGTGCTAATTTCCTTCGACCTCTTGACAGGCGCCTTCAGGTCTTTACGGCGACGAATAGGCCTGGGGAGAAGGAAGGGGGCAGTTGCCATCAACGCGCACGGACGGGGGAGGTTGCCACACTCGCGATGTGCAAGGATGGGGTGGGGGGGTGGGGTGGTTGCACGTACGAGGTTCGGCGGCGAAGCAACCCCTGCAGAACACACAACACTAACACTGCCCGAAACCACAGCACTCTCGGGAACACGTCTGTGCTGTTCCTCCCTCGGCGGTTAAGGAAGGGCAAGGTCCTTAGCCTTCCAATGCCTAACACGCCCACGAGGCGTAGAGGGGGAAGAGAAAGAGGGAGACAGCACCAGCTTCTTATGCGCACTCTTCTCGGAAGGCGGGGACGAAGCAACGTGTTTCCTACCAGCCCTCCCAACCGATAAGGCAGCCAACTTCACGTCTAAAACAGAGTCCAGCCTCTGAAGCACCGCCTGGCATATGAGCTTGGACTGATGTGCCAGAGAAGGCTCCGAAGACAAGGAAGGGAGATGCTTCGAACTGGGTGGCGCGGAGGCGACTGGAAGATATGTCATTGATGAGAGTGACGTCACGACCTCCCCTCTGAGCGAGGGGGAAAGAGACGCCACTGGCGGAGGAATACACAAAGATGGGCCCTGTGACGACAACAACGGGGCTGACGCCGCAGCATCACTCTGAGACAAGGCGGTGGCAGCCAGCGGAGCAATACAAGATGGCCGACTGTTCTCTCCCATGGAGACGAGGCCTGGAGGGGGGGGGGGGGGGGAGATAGGGAGATGGACCTGGGCTGGACTGGGGAGGGGGGTGCGAGCCTCCTCAAAATGTGCTAGCAACCCCCCTAAGGACAGGGTACCCCCTAGCCCAAGCGTCTTCCAAATCACCGCCATTTTGGACGCTTCCGACTCTGGAAAAGAAGAGAATGATGAAAAAAACCTCACCCTTCTCGGGAACCGAAAAAACTCCCGAAGAAGAGGGGGCTACATTACAAATAATACCCTGGCGACCTCCCGATACTTCCATCGACGAATCAATGGAAGAAAAGGAAGGAGAAGCAGGGGCAACGATACTATGGGGGTTGACTACTGCGGAAGATGAAACATCGGGAATAGGAGTAAAGCCCTCCCAAGAAGGAAGAGTGGAGACTCTCCGACGTTCCCTCTTACCATAAAACTTCTTCCACTGCTCCAAAGGCCATGCCCGGCATTCCATACAAGGATTCGTAATCGTACAAAAATTGGAACGGCACCTACTGCAAGTGATGTGAGGGTCTGTCGCTGACGAAGCCAAAAAACGAGAACACAGAAATCCAGGAATTCCAGGGCACCAACGCTGACGTCGAGAAGAAGCATAATATTAGGCAAAAACACACAAACACACAAAAGGAACGAAACGGGCAAAAACCGGGAAAAGGCCAAGAGATGAAAAAACCCACTCTCGTCCCAAGGAGGTAAAGAAAAACTGGCGTATATGTTCGGCGTTTGACCACTCTTCACCCGATCTACGCATGCGTTGCCAGATACCACAAGATTCCTTGCTTTCGTCTACTTTTTTACCGGATCAGCTAGGCGCTAGAAATTATCCTATTGTTAAGACCAAGGGTTTGTTCGCGTATGAACAATTTAAAAATTACCGCTCTAACTTTGAAAATAATTCTGCAGCTTTCTTATGAATTAAGAACTTTGAAAGTTTTTCTCATTTTTAGAAACAGCACCATCTTCTACATACAATGCCTCACCTTTTATAAACTCAGAAAAATAAATGTTCTATGCATTTTTCTTGCACATCTAACATTCCTGCAATGAACTATATACATCCATACAAACAATGCCCAATTATTCTATTACACTAGTACGTATCAGAGGCATACATGCCAGGATTGGTAGCTTACACTTACATAGGTTCTCCTGTTGCAATGTAGGCATCAATTTCCTCATCCACCAATTTGCCAAATTTTACAGTTGTTGTTTCACAGAAGGAGATTTCATTCCATGTTTCTCCTTCTTGTATCAGCACTGACACTCCAGTAACAACATTATGACTGCAGTCACTAAACCTATGAAAAAACCCAAGTCGTAAATGTGAATGGCACACATCAATAAGATACTAAGCTAAATTTTACTTTTGTATATTAGTCTAGCAGCCTTTCTCACATCACTACAAATGATGGGAGTGAATTATCCCTTCTAACCTTAGATTGGAAAGTATCAAAATACTGAATAATACACATTTAAACAAATATAGTTTTACAAAAGTGTTTTCATACAAATCATATAATACATCACACTTTAAAAGTAACTATATCTTTTGCTAACAAACTGGAAGCTCTTTACACAAGACTTTGCTTTGCATGCAAGATGGAAATGGGCGTTCAAACTTACTGACAAGGTAATTTTCTGGGTTCGACCTGTGTCTGCCGGTGAAAGTTCCTGTAGCTCACTTTTCTAAGTATAAATAGATCCTAAATATACCAGAGAAAAAGCTAGCATGGTATGCTGAATATACTACCCTCAGCTCCAACACCCCAAGGGCGTCGGTATAAGCACTAGGGCGAGTGGAAGCCACTACTCACAGGTCTTCTGCCAATTAGAGGATTCCTCTTCAAATTCCCTCCCACGGCAAGAGCCGTTACAAAGGCTACTCCCCTTACCATCCGCTCGCTCTCGCTACTACTACTACTACCCGCCCGCCATCTTCATTCCTATAATTAGCCTTTGTGAGTGAAACACGCATCTCAGCAGCTCCCTTAGTGCCTTATTTAGAACCAGCAATGTCTTCTGTGGAACTTACTCCTTAATCTAAGTTGAGTATTCCAATTGGTGTTTTCGTAACTTGTATCGTTACGATGCATACCATTTGTTGCCTTCGGCCCCTTAGAAAACGTTTTGGGGCACCGCTAGTAGTTCATCCGCCATTTGGGGTGCATCATCAGACACATGTGTTGTTATTACTCGTTATTTCCTTTTATTCTTAATTTTATGTTAATTTTATATTTCATTACTGTTATCAGTGAGGTTTTTTCGTATCATATACTTAATTATTTAGCCGACTGAGTTCGGATTGGTTCGTATTTTAAGATAGGCCTAACAAGCTCATGACGGTGTGTTCGTGCCTCTCTGTGTGTAATTTTATCACATATTGTATATGTAATTTTGTTAGGCTACTAGTAGCCTATCGTATTTATCATTGGAGAGGAGAGAGTCCTCTCTCTCTCTCTCCCGATGTGAGACATGCATGCGTTATTGTTTAATGCGAACCAGATAGGTACTTGATTTTATGCACGTTGATGATTTTCTTATCACTGAGAGGTTGGAAGAGTTGCTTTCCTTCCCTGGCTTACCCGACCAAGCCTAGGCTAGGTTTTTGAAGGTAGGCCAGGTGCCCCTACCCCTATACCCCTTATGCCTCTCCCCCTGACTGTGCTACGGTGCTAGCGGAGAGGATATCAAGGATAGAGAGTCTCTCTCTTATCATATTGTTGGGCCTATCCTCCCCACCTGTCCAGATCGAAAAATTCGAATTTGGAGGGTTTGGTCGAGGGCCACCATCCCCACCATGATGTCCTTGGAGGTTATCTGACCTACCTGACCGGTTCCATAGTGATCTCGGAGGGTTAGGCTAGATCCATACTGGGTATTCTCCTCATATCTTATGTTCCTCTTGCAACTCTTCCATGATGCCTCATTATTGTATTGCTTGTAAATTGAGTGGTCTGTTATGTATATCGTCCTGGCCTAGCGTCCTTTAGTATAACCTTTAGTAGTAGGCCATGACCTCCCGTTTGAGAGTGATCACCGATCGGTCGCTGTACCAATCACGACGGGCCATAGGCCCAGTCGGCCTACTACCCCTGTAGTAGTAGGCTACACAGCCTTCAGTAGGTGTCTATCTCTGATCGGGTTGGTGGCCAGGCGATCACGACCGACAACCCACATACATACCACCCCCCAACCCCCTCCCCCCTTCCCTCACTCCCAGCTCGGCTCTGCCTGACACTGTCTTATAGCTCGCGGTTCTAGTAGTCTTATCGGTGAACGGCCGCTCAAGCTTTTTCGCTTAAGTGGGAAGAGAGGGGTTGGAGCAGTGGGGTTACTGGTATTATATGTAATCACCTTATGTCTCTGAGTGGATAGCTCCGCCGGCTCAACAGTGGTCTAGTATCACACCAGCCAGGGGACATCGCACCGGATTGTACATTTATACTGCTCCGCTGTTCAGTGGTCTCTCCTCCCAGTTGTCCTCCCCCAGCTATGGATTCAGGCTGGGAGTTACGCTCCCCCTCTAGATGCGTTCAGGTTCAGATATAGGAATTACCTTCCCCTGATCCGCTCACTTCAGCCCGTTTCCGCCGGCATTACTTATGACAATGAGAGATGAGACTTCGAGTAGGCTAAGCTTTGGGGGCTACTCTGTAGATATCTCCGGACCTTTAAGGTTCCGACGGAGTGTGACTCACCCTCGCACCCACTGCCAGAGTTATTGTATTAAGTTGCCGCAGCTCAGTTCCCGTTCTCTCGTGTCGTTCCCCACTCCGGTGGGGACGGTGGATGGGTCAGGTATTCGACTACGATAATTCGTAGCCTTCTGATTCAGCCGACTGTAATAGAGATTAGGATGGAGCAGGCAAATACACCCAGATATTTTCTTTTATTCATTCAGAGAGTTGAAATCATTTAGTGAGTAAGTCTTGAACCAATATCTAGGTTAAGGCTCCGGCATTCTGTGCTTATACTCAGAAAATTTTCAACTTACAGATGGTCCGTTGCCAAGCGGAAGCGTGCTCCGCTACCCTCGGCAAGCCCTACGGCCATATAGTCTGCCGGTCGCACGCTAATTGCGCTGTGCAACTTGAGCACTACATGGTCTGGCACCCGGACGCGTGCACCATCTGCTATGAAATGGTGTCCAATCTCTCTGATGAGAAAGTAAGTATCCTTACTGCGTCATTTGCATAGAATTTCTGTTACAATAACTTAAGAAATTTCTTATAGATACTATTCCCCGAGTGGAATGTTAATTCGATTTCCTCTCTTACAGGCTTCCTTGGCCCTCCGGCATAAGGCAAGGGTGGCGCTTAGGGGTTGGGTGGCAGGTTTTGGGAAGAATGCGGCGGCGGGACAGCCTTACGTCCTGTCTGAAGATCTATGCTCCCTTCTGTGCCCGGGGGCCATGGCGACGACGGCTGTTCCTTCGCATATTGCCAACCCCATCATTGAGTCCATCTGACTCTTACAGGCTTCTTTGGCCCTCTGGCATGAGGCAAGGGTGGCGCTTAGGGGTTGGGTGGCAGGTTTTGGGAAGAATGCATCGGCGGGACAGCCTTACGTCCTGTCTGAAGATCTGTGCTCCCTTCTGTACCCGGGGGCCACGGCGACAACGGCTGTTCTGGCGCATATTGCTAACCCCATCATCGAGTCCATCCGACTGGCGACGCTGCCCATCCCGGAGGAACAAGATTGCGACCTGATGACGGAAGAGGTGGTAGCCATCAGCCTTCACCGCAAACCGATGGCCACCGAGGAGGAGGTAGGTGGGGAGGTAAGTGAGGCAGGTAGTCTCTTTAGTCCTACCCCTTCTTCTTCCTCTTCTTTCCGGGGCTTCTCTAAGTCCACCCCTGCTTGGGAAGGATCGCTTTCGGTCATTACAAAGCTTAAATCAGTAAGACCGAAATCCCATCCAAAGGGATCGAAACCGACTCCGTCAGCTGCGACTAAGTCGTCATCGGCCCCGGAGCCGTCGACTTCTGCTGCCAAGTCGCCTGCCGTTAAGGCTTCTCCCCCTCCTAAGGGGTCAAGAGCCAAATCCTCCAAATCCAAGATGACAGAGTCCAGATTTGATCAGGAGGCCTTTGCTAACCTTCTAATGTCGAAGGTTAGGGAAGTGGTTGACGAGAGGCTTGAGTCGATACGACTCACCTCGGGCTCAGATACCTCAGGCCAGGCAATAACGTCCCTGACCGAGAGGATCAGGTCCCTGGAGGAAATGATGACCAGATTCCTCCAATCCAGAACCCCGGCTCTGACCATGATAATGCCGGATGCATCAAAGCTGCTGCCCTTCGAGAATAACAACCCGTGGCGGTTAGCTTTACATGCCCCATTCTCAGATGGGAAGTTGACAATCGAAGGGTGTGGAACCCGCCCTGTGGAGGACTTTGAGTTCTTCCCGCCGGGTCTCCAATTCCCATTCCCCAGATTTGTCAGACTAGCAGAACATGCGCTAGTCAGAGTAGACAAGGTCCCGAAGGAGACAGTGATCTTCCCTAGGAACCAAGCTCAAGCTGTTTGGGTTCGCACCCTCTCTGACTGGGGTTGCGTTAACACCAAACTGACACCCCATAAAGGTAGTTTTACGATGTTTGTGACCCCAAACGGAGTTCTGTCACCCTGTACATACAAGGTGGCGGGACTAACTATGCAAGTGGCGGCGGAGGATAAGCCCTTACCAGCACTAAAAGAGACAGAGGCTACCTCTCTACTCTTCCCCACAGATGTAGTTCTGGAATGACGTTCCGGCTACGTTTACGGCAGGTAAACTCGACCCGGATTGCGCTTCCACCCTATTTACCGAGAAGCTACCGAGGATTACGGACCACTTGGTCAAAGCGGAATTCGAGGCAAGGACCAGATTAGGAAGGTCTATCAACTTCGTCACTGCGGCGGAGTTGGTAGCATCAACCTACACTGAAGAACAGTTGTTCTGGGTCCTTACGAAAGCTCTGTTACAGACTTTCCAAATGGACCTGTACGATTTCATTATGGCGAGATGAGCATGCAGGAAGTACGTCCTGGCGAGTGCCTCTATAAGGCACGAGCCTAATAGACTCATAAAGTCCTCAATATGGGGCGAAAATCTCTTTCCGAAAGACGAGGTTAACAACGTCTTTCATGAGGCAGCCAGAGCCAACCAGAGTCTTCGGGTCCGTTGGGGACTTCCTTCCAAAAGGAAGTTTGATGGCCCCGGACACCAATCCAGACCCAAGAAGAGGCCAAGGAAATTTCATCCTTACCAGGCCTCCCATCCTCAGGCGGTAGTGCAAGCGGTTCCGGTCTCTCAGGTCGGTAAGCCTTCGACATCTAAGGTTCAACAGCAAAAGCAGTTCGTTCTAGTACAAACTCTGCCGGCTCAGCAGCCTTCGACCTCGACAGCCATAGTGACCTCCCCAGCCTTCAACCACTCCTACGAGTCGCGAGACGCATTTCGCGGCTACAATAGGCATGCCGGAAGTAGCAAGGCCAGAGGTGGCGCCCGGCTACGAGGCGGACCAAGAGGTAGAGGCTTCAGTGGAGGCAGAGGTAGCAGACCTGCAGCCAGCCAGTGAGAGCCCACAGGTGGGAGGGAGATTATATCTCTTCCGGGACCATTGGACCTTCAGTCCATGGGCCCACAGTATAGTCTCAAAAGGTCTGGGGTGGAAATGGGAGAAAGGGCCCCCTCCACCAATCAGTTTTTACCAGATTCCAACGGCGGACTTTATAGACTATACCAAAGATCTCCTGCAGAAGAAGGCTATAAAGAAAGTAAAACACCTAAAGTTTCAAGGACGTCTGTTCAGAGTCCCAAAGAAGGACTCGGACAAAAGAAGAGTGATTCTGGACTTGTCCCGTCTCAACTCATACATTCAATGCGACAGATTTCTCATGCTGACAGATGAATCTCTGAGCGGCTGGGGAGGCTATTTCCAACACAAGAAAGTCCAGGGAACATGGTCGGATATGTTCCGCCAGTTCCAAATCAATATTCTAGAAGCGACGGCCGTTTTCCTGACCCTAAAGCGACTGACTCCGGCCAGAAACAGTCATATAAGGTTAGTCTTGGACAGTTCAGTAGTAGTCCACTGCATAAACAGAGGAGGCTCCAGGTCAAGCAAACTTTAAAATCACGTAATGATTGCGATATTTTCGCTGGCGGCGAAAAATCATCGGCACCTGTCAGCAACTCACATGGCAGGAGTAAAGAATGTTATCGCAGACGCACTTTCCAGGACAACTCCGCTGGAGTCGGAGTGGTCCCTGGACAGGAAGTCGTTCCGGTGGATTTGCAATCAAATCCCAGACCTTCAAGTAGACCTATTCGCCACGGAATCCAATCACAAACTACCATGTTACGTGGCACCCAACCTGGACCCTCTAGCTTACGCCACAGATGCGATGTCCATAGATTGGAACAATTGGCAGCAGATTTACCTATTTCCACTGGTGAATATTCTGATGAAGGTCCTGCAAAAATCAAATGTATATGTTTGGATGTAGAATTTCCTGGCCTTTCCGCCAATACACAATTCATCAATGTATGTCCATTATGTCCTTTTTATTACCATTTTATTGACTGCAAAGAAACAAATTCTTCTCTATCTGTGTGCGAGTCACGGGACCCGGGGGGTCAGGCACTCTGTTTTCGTCCGCACACTGCTATGTACATCGCGTGCCCAGGTAATAAATCATCAGTACCCAGTTCTGTTTCATTGGGACTTCACAACTGGTAACCCGAGGAGTGACGGTAAACAGCGATTTTCTTTGTTTGTATGGTGTTTTTACGTTGCATGGAAGCACAGCAGTTTTGGCTCTGTCATTAACGGACTCACTACGGCTGCACTTCCCTTCAGAAGCCTTTAATGGAGCCATAAATCTTCAAAGTTTAGGCTTCTGAAAGCTCCTTCCTCAGAAAACCCCCCATGCCACTAACGGACTAATTACAGCGTACCTCCTCAGGTACGTTTTGGCGTGTTCGAACGGTTTGGCCCTACCATTTACAATTCACATCGACTGTACTCAGAAAGTCATTAACAGAACCACGTGATGTATAGTTTTGACTTCTGACGAACCCAGAACACCATTAACGGAATAAATATGGTGCTTAATTCGTGTTTTGGTGTGAGAGTCAAGATGCCAGACAAAGAACCCGAAAATCAAACAGAGGACCCACAGATACTCTGCTTCCCCCTCTCGCCTTTGAAAACTGCAATAACTCAGGCAATAAAGCTGCCTCCATTCTTGCAGCAAAACACCACGTCATGGTTCCTGCGGGCCATTGTACATTTCTGCGTAGCCAAGGTCATGGACAAAGAAATCAAAGCAGATATCATCATGACGACACTGCACAAGGAAGTGTTTAATAAAATTACACCTTGGCTAGACGTGCAACCGGAGAAGATCAAATACGAATGCCTCAGCAGGAAGCTCACCGAGATCTCCATGCCTGTCCCAGAAAGAGCCCAACATGCCCTGGACCTGATGGAACAGCCCCAGGGGGACGCATCGTTCAAGGACACCTGGGAGGAACTACGAGGTCTCCTGATGCTGCCGGACTGGGACAAATCAGGCAAAAGGGAGATCAGCCTAGCGCAAGAAATATTCCTGCGGCACCTTCCTCAGGAGGTGAGGGCACAAATTATGGAGGCAGAAATACTTCCGATAGAGAAATTGGTGAATGTCGTGCATAAACTCCATGAGGCCACCAAGGCCTCTAAGCATGCCGCAGCACCTGCAGCTTGCACCCTGATAGAAGAGAAGGCAGAGCCGTGTATAGAGAGAGTTTGGCCAACCTTTTGACAGGGCGCCATCTTGCTCCTGTCCTGTTAAGCTGCGCTCATCCACCTGAGCGATGTCTCGGCTCTTCTCTCTCTTACCATATGCTGCTGATTATTAACTTAAGCTTTCTATCAACCATTAAGATGTTTATTAAAACACTCATGATAGTTTATAGCTTTGTTACAGTTTTAACTGTGATATACATACCGTATATACTCTAGTAACGTGCGATCTCGCATATCATGCGACCCCAAAATTTTCACCAATAAACAGTGGTTTTGTCATGTATCTCATGTATCATGCGAGTTCCTTTTCTGAGGTCAGTTCATAAGGTTGGTGGTTTAGCGTGCTAATGGCCGAGTCGTTCAGATGTGTGCTGCTGCTAGTGAAGTTACGGTAATTTTCTTACTAATCTCGAGAATTGAATAGAAGATCTCAAGATTAAAAAAGAATCCCAAGATAATAAAATAATTGTAAAAATAACACGCCTTAGAGTCCTAAATCATTCTCTCTCTCTCTCTCTCTCTCTCTCTCTCTCTCTCTCTCTCTCTCTCTCTCTCTCTCTCTCTCTCAGAAATAAATACTGTAATTTGAGTCTTTCACCAACGGGTATCAGTAAATGTGTAGACATTGTGTGCGTGTTTAAAAAAAATATGCAGTACACACACACATTCTGATGTTTCGGTTTTTGGAATTTTTCAATTTCGGAAATGTGAAGTCAGATGCATAATCAAACAAACATCACTACTGCAGCAAAAACATTTTTTTCCTTTATGTTTTTCATTATTGTTATTTATTAATTACAGTTTATTTAAATAAATATCAATATAATACTGTTACATGAATGTGAGATAATTAAGATCACCTATAATAAAATAGTGGGACAAAGAATATCATATGTTCACTAATAGCTGTTATTTTCAAAACAAACATTCCGTAAAACGCAAAAAATATATGTACATAATCAAAATCTAATAATGTTTTGCAGTTCAACTTATGAATTTCAACAATAAGTATGACTATATAATATATTTCACCATATCGATCTTGCAGTTGAAGAGTCGTAAAATTTTGAGGATGGTCCGGGAAAAGGATTTGTACTTTGTGATTACGTATCGCTACAACACCATGTGGTATTTTCATACCACTATATTGATGACGCATCGCTACGACACTGGTATTTTTCATACCATTATACATTAAAGTTAAAATGATCAGGTTATATCATTGTTTTCACGAAGAAATAATTATATAAAGAAAATTATCGAGTAATTTTTGCCGTCAGCAGTCAGAAAATCACGAACATGGTAACGTTCAAACCTAGTGTCATCCACGGCATATATCTATAAATAGAACCGAAGCAGAGGGCAGTCATTGGATAGCAGATCTCCATGGCTACCAACCAGCCAATCAGGTGTTAGTTATACTACTCTGTGAATTTCTTAGAATGAACGTTTACACGTAACACACGGGAAGCTAACGATGATGTGTGTGCTTTGCATACAGTACGTAGTTTTTGTTTTTATTAGTGTATTTTACTGATTACATGAAAATGAAGTCTCTCTCTCTCCTCTCATCTCTCTCCTTCTCCCCCCCCCCCCCCCCCTCTCTCTCCTCTCTCTCTCTCGCCTCCTCCTCCTCCTCAAATCTCTCTCTCTCTCTCGGCTCTTCTCTCTCCTCTCTCTCTCTCTCTCTCAGGAAAGATACCGTCAGTTCAATTTATCAGTATTTTTTCCTGATAGACAGAGTAAATATTTAGGACTCCAAAGCTTGGCATATGTCAATTATTTTATTATCTTGGGATTTTTGGTTAATCTTGGGATTTTCCATGGTCAACTCTTGGGATTAGTAAGAAAAATGCGATTATTTGAGTAGCAGTAGCAGCAGCTGCAGCACACACCCAAATGAATCGGGTAAGCCTAGCACGCCAAACAATAGTATTTACAAAATGAGCGGAGCTCTCTGGCTGGGCTGTTTTGGTCCACCCACGTGTTTGATCGCATATCTGCCAAATTTATAACAACAATAGAGATAAAACCATTCCTCCCATCACAGATATCAAATATTATCTTTTCAGTTGCGCAGAATTCTAAATAAATTACGTAGGTTCACGATTGATAAAGTTTTTTTATGCAATAACAAGAAACGGAGTCAGATTTTCTATCAACAGGGCATCTCATTTTGGTGCTGTTGCGAATATTTCAACCAGTTCCACGTGCGTTTAAATCCATACTGACTGTACAGTCTGGAGGTAGTTCTCCTTTCTACACATATCTTGATTTCTTAATAACGTAGGTATAGAATAAATTGGTGAGCAAGGAAATATGAAATAAAGCATAACAGTAAGTTTGACGAGTGAGAAAATAAACAATCGTATACAGACACTCTCTCTCTTTCTCTCTCTCTCTCTCTCTCTCTCTCTCTCTGAGAAAATAATAGATAGGAGACAATGACTGAATATTGCTTGAATGCGATATGGCAAAGTTTTGGCCTGACTGAAGTGTGGAGTGACTTTGACACCGACTTACAAGTTATTCCTGGTCATCTCACAGCCATGGATAGACATCAACTTCACAGCCGAGAAAGGGCAATCGTATACAAAATAAATAGGTATGGAAAATGCGAAATGCAGGCCTATGTTGTCCCATAAAAAAAGCTCTCGCTCGGACAGCTGTAAGATTTAGGAGAGAGAGAGCAGGGCCGAATAGGAAGGAGATTAAAGTACCTGGGAATGAAAACCCCTTATAATCTTATAATTATAGCCTCGGGGTTTGTCTCAAGGACATTCAAAGGTCTGTCACACACGGGCAGTTGTTGTTTTTGTAAAATTAGCATAAGGGCAGATTTTAAAAGCCACGCCAGGGAGCTCGCCACGGTGACAAGACTATACCTTCCATATGAATTGACGATGTCCTATATGAAGATGCAGGAGATGAAGATGAAATTATCAAAGATCTGGAAGATGACGAATATGATGACTGCCTTGATGGCAAAGAATTCAGAACAGTATTTGATGATACGGACACGGAGAGCGACTTTGGAGGATTTTAGTTTATTAATTTTATGCATTTTTTTTTTTACTTTAAAAAATTTTCACTTACCTGCGTATCCTAAAATGAAAATAATAGTTCAAGTAACAATGTTTCTTTTACTGAGTAAAACAAAAAGTAAAAAATCCTTCGGTGTTGTGCCTTAATCAACTGATTTGGAAATTATAGATGGTTAGTCTAGAACAGTTAAACATGTTGTATAAACCAAAATAATGCAAATGGCGCACGATCGCTCTTTTGTATTTTAAAATACAATAGTAATATGAGAATGCATACAGTATTATTGGATATAGTGAAGTACAAGTAAAGCATAACTTTTTAAAAGATCTGTTTTCCTCCGGTAGTAACTATCGCGATCTGCCGATTTGGGAAAGCATAAACGGTACGCTAATTTTATACCCTGTGTATGATGCGACCCCTTTAAAATTAGCTTCAAAATTATGTTTCAAAAGTCGCATAATATGCGAGTATATACGGTAAGTATTATGAAATATACATGGTATCAAAATTAACTGTTTACCTATATTCATTGCAGCTTTTCTCATCATCATGCTCTTACTCCCTAATTCACTTCCTTTTGATTTTTATGACTGAGCCTTGTGAATATTCTTTGCTTTTTTAGCAAGATATGTAATCTTAAAGTGAAGAAAAGCTTCAGGAGTCTACCCTTAATGTCATGGCAAGAAGGAAAGGTAGTAATTTTTGTCCGAGTGTTTACTAAAGACACTAGTCTTCCTAATAAAGGGATTTTGACGTAGGAAAAATCTATTTCTGGGCGAGGAAGCCGTGTCGCCCAGTGAAATATGTTCCTTTAGCGCTATTTCTAAGGTAAATTATTACTAAAATACCAGAGAACTGCTAAATTGGACATGCCAGAATATTCTGACACGCTCACCCTTTCTAAAAGGTATGAATCTGGGGTGAGTGCAAAACACAACCACAGCAGCCTCTCCAATTAGCCTTTTCCACATCAAAACTCCTTAGAAAAGGGGACTATTTTCATTTGCCCTAACAATATTTTCTGCATTCTGAAATAAACTGAAGCAGGCATCTGTTTTATATACTATGCAGTTTTCTCTACATTCTTTTAATTGAGTCAACCTTTGAGAAGGATCTGTCTGTGTTGACTGGTTGCTCTCTATTGTTTGAAGATAAAACGTACAATGATTATTTGAATTTTTAACCTTTGTTATGGAGTAACCAGCAATATAATATAGGCTGCTCAGTTACGCTTGATTAATTAAATTATTTGTTTTTATGGTGTTTCAACGTTGCACTTGAGAATTGGTCAAAATCAGGTTCCTGTTTCATTTTCAGCATCACCATTTGCTTCAACATTTGGCTTATTAACCCTTAAACGCCGAAGGGGTATATTAAAAATCGTCTTCCGTGTGCCGAGGCGGTCTCGGAGTGAGCGCGGAAGCGGAAAAAATATATATTTTTTTAAATCACACCACGCTTAGTTTTCAAGATTAAGAGTTCATTTTTGGCTCCTTTTTTTGTCATTGCCTGAAGTTTAGTATGCAACCATCAGAAATGAAAAAAATTATCATTATCATATATAAATAATGCGATATATGATAGCGCAAAAACAAAATTTCATATATAATTGTATTCAAATCACGCTATGCGCAAAACAGTTAAAGATAACGAGTTAATTTTTTTTCATTGTAATGTACACTAAATTGCAATCATTTTGGTATATAACACATTGTAAAATGATAAAAGCAACACACAGAAAATATTATCACAAAATAATGCATGAATTCGTAACTCGCAGACGTAAACAAATATTTTTTTCAAAGATTCACCATAAATCTAAATATTATCCTAGAGGCTTCCAATTTCTTTCAAAATGAAGACACATGATTGAATATTACTATACTGTAAGAGTATTAGCTTACAATTGCAGTTTTCTTCCATATCTGACCAGTTAAAGTTGACCGAATGTCGAATTTTTTTATAATCTTTTTTTTATATGCAATTATTTCAGAAATAAGAAAAGCTACAACCTTCAAATATTTTTCGTTTTATTTTACATGAAATTGCGCACATTTTCATATATAAAATTCTATGAAATGCCTAATATGAAACAGAGCAAATATTCCAAGAAAGCGACGTACACATTTCGGAGATTTGTGGCGGAGAATCTGCATGCGGAGGGAAGGAAAGTTTTTTTTTAAATTCACCATAAATCTAAATATTGTGCTAGAGACTTCGAATTTGTTTAAAGATGAAGATAAATTACTAAACATTACTAGACTGTAAGAGTTTTAGCTTACAATTGCGTTTTTCGACCATTTCGGTAGAGTCAAAGTTGACCGAACGTGGTTTTTTTTCTATTTATCGTGATTTATATGCAAATATTTCAAAAATGAGAAAAGCTACAACCTTCAATTATTTTTAGTTGTATTCTACATAATATTGCGCAGATTTTCATATATAAAACTTTATGTAACGGCTAATTTAAAATGGTGCAAACATTACCACAATTGCACGTATGATTTTTTCGGAGGAGTTACCGCGCGGACGTAAAGAAAATGTTATTTTTTTCATAAATTCACCATAAATCGAAATATTGTGCTAGAGACTTCCAATTTGTTGCAAAATGAAGGTAAATGATTGAATATTACTAGAATATAAGAGTTTTAGCTTACAATTGCGTTTTTTGACCATTTCGGTAGAGTCAAAGTTGACCGAAGGTTGAAAATTTGTCACATCATTTTTTTATATGAAAATATTTCAAAATTGATGAAAGCTACAACCATGGGTTGTTTTTAGTTGTATTGTGCATGAAATTGTGCACATTTCCATATATAAAACTTTATGTAATGGCTAATTTTAAAATGGTGCAAACATTACCACAATTACATGTATGATTTTTTTCGGAAGAGTTACCGCGCGGACCTAAGGAAAAGGTTTTTTCATAAATTCACCATAAATCGAAATATTGTGCTAAACTTCCAATTTGTTGCAAAATGAAGGTAAATGATTGAATATTACTAAAATATAAGAGTTTTAGCTTACAATTGCGTTTTTTTACCATTTCGGTAGAGTCAAAGTTGACCGAAGGTTGAAATTTTGGCCCTTATCGTTATTCATATGAAAATATCTCAAAACTGATAAAAGCTACAATCATGAGTATTTTTTTGTTGTATTCTACATAAAAATGCGCACATTTTCATATATAATACTCCATGTAATGGCTAATTTAAAATGGTACAAAAATTATGTCAAAGTGACAAAATAATTTCCGAGATTGTCACCTATACTTTTTAGTGCAGCAAGAAAGAAATTCGAGCTTGCGCGCCTGCGTAACAATTGTAAACAAAACAACACCTTGATCCGTGAACTCCCAGCATCCCCAAGGCGCGTGATTCAAGAGTTTTTGGCTGGTAGGCCTATAAGTATTTTTCCACGAATTTTAAAAAAAACTTTTGTATGTCGACGTAAAATACGTCCAGTCGGCACCCGAGAGACAAAAAATGTTGACGTAAAATACGTCCACTCGGCATTTAAGGGTTAAGAAAATCAGCTAGAAACTTGCGGTCATCTACGTTATAATTACTTGCATTTGAGCATTTCAGAAATTACAAATTTCTAAGGCAGTTGACACCGGGGTTTTCAGTTTTATAGGGCTAAGCAAATTTTCTAGAGAATCTTGAGTAAATCTGGATGTCAGTAAAAATCTGTGACCTTTGGCCAAATAATTACTTTGGAGATTAAGAAGGGAAGTGGCAGACAATATGACTCCAGTTTGAACTGGCTTCCACTGTGCATTAACACCAATATGTATTGCATGAAACACTTACAACTTGCTCAAGATGCAGTATAGCTTGCTTATAAAAATAAGATGGATTTACGTGAGCTTCAGTGAGTTTTGGCGCAAACTTCAGATCTTTGTCTGGCATGTTCAGCGGTCACCTCCTTCTATGGCAAATCAAATTGCTTTAACATGTCATCACTCAAATGAAAGATATTACCTTTCACCATACATGACCACAAGTTCTTTTTAATATGTGGTACATCGTGCATGAAGTAAAGAAATTGTTCTTCGCTAATAGGTTTTTTAAATTTTACAGTTCCTGGCACAAATAATGCCAAAGCTCTTTAGCAAGGCCCGAATTGCACTCCCCATATCTGATGTGATGGCACTAAAATGCAATTCAATGTCATGTGCTCGCTTCATAATATCTAAAGCCAAAGGTTTTCAAGTTTCCCCCCTTGACAGCACTGGTGTGACACTGTCAGACAGGAGCAAGATGGCGCCCATCGGTCAGTGACGTCGCCTGAGTTGGTTCCAAGCATGGCCAAACTCTCTCTATATACGGCTCTGAGAGAAGGTTGAGGAGGGGGATTAAAGGGATTTTGACGAAGGAAAAATCTTATTTCTGGGTGATTGGCTCGTGTCGGCCTATGAAAGTATCCTTAATATCATTCTTTCTAGGTAAAATTAGCCTAAATTACCAGAGAAAAACAAGATTAAGAAAATGTCAGTAAAACTGACTCGCTCACTCTTAAAAAGAAGTGTCGGTATGATATAGGGGCGAGGTGTGGAACACTACCACGAGACAAACACCAATTAGAACTTCCCATATCAGAATCCCCCCAAGAGAGAGCTGATACCAACGGGCGATGCAGCCTCTACTACTACTACTGAGAGGACGCCACGGACAGCAGCGCCCCTAGCGGTCATCCTTAATAAAAACACAGTTAAATACATCTTGTCCTGCAAGGGGGGGAAAAAAAACAAACCATAAAAAAGGGGGGGGTTTTCATAGGGCGACACGAGCCAATCACCCAGAAATAGATTTTTCCTTCGTCAAAATCCCTTTTTCTGGGCTCAGCTCGTGTGGCCTATGAAAGAGTACCAGAGAAACAGACAAGATGGAAAAGGAAACAATGAAAAACAGTTTAAAATGATGGATATAATATAAGTAAATCAATTACAGCATACAAATTAAGCACTTAACTAACTTATTATTATAACAGTAAAAATAATAGAATGTTAGTAAACTTAAAGTACTTAAATGGTAAATAAATAAAATTACAGAGATGCATGTAAAATGAGGCAAATTTGGATTTTACTTAAACTAGAATACAAATTTTATAAAATACTATACATACATGTGTCCTACCCTAGCATAAAAATAAGGGTAGGTACACTGAAATCCATCATTAATACAATTATTCCAAAATATATACAAACATTGTGACTGAAGTTCATCATAAAACACAAAATGGTGAATATACAAACATATTGTGTCCTACCCTAGCATAAAAATAAGGGTAGGTACACTGAAGTACATATCAGTACAAAAGTGGTGTCCCTAGCAAAAAAATAAGGGACAATCCACTACATGATACAACGGCTAAGGCTATGATGTTGAGTAGCCTGACGATAGGTTGAGGCATGTTGGTTGAAGTAGGTAGAAAGGAGACCTGGATCAATACTACAACTACTAAACAGTATCAGGGGAAACTATCCTATGTTTTCCCGCTGCTACTGCTGAAAACTTTAAAGATTCCAAGGACTTTAAATAATGCCGTTTAAAGACTGTCGGGATTTCCATCCAGTATACTTTCTAAGATCCTCAAAGTTCATATGTTGGAAATAATTAATTGAGGTGGCTACTCCCCTGATATCATGTGCTTTTTGGAATGACTCAGGGTTGGCTTGTTTAATGAAGTAAAGGATTTGCTGTCTAATGCCTTTAACTGATAAAGTACCACCTTTTCTCTCATAAAGAGAGCACCTGAGGATCTAGAAGAAGTACGAGATAGAAAGGCTCTAAGAGTTGATACTGGGCAGAGAGAAGGATCCTGTGGAAGTGGGATAACCTTCCAAGGAGCCCACCTTGCAAGAGGATCTTCATTTTTGGCTAAAAAGCTACGATCCGGAGCAAGTAGAACTTCTCCTGATGGGAGGAAATTCCACATGACCCGCATCCCTGGATAGAGCCGACAGTTCTGAAATTCTAGCTCCTGAGGCTAGGCTTAATAAGATAATGTCTTCCTCAGGAGCATTATGAATGTACAAGATGAGTTGTCAGTATCTGAAGCTAGTTTGAGGACTCATTTAAGAACCATGAAACTGTAGTAGGCCTCTGAGAAGGTCTAAGTCTAGCACAGGCTTTAGGGATAGATGTGAAATAAGATTCAGTCAAATCTATCTGAAAAACCTACTTGAAAGATTTTCTTCAAAGCCGATTTGTGAGTGGTAATCGTGCTAGCTGCTAAACCTTTTTCAAACAGGATCTGAAAAAGGGATATAACCAAATTAACTGTCATGGTTGTAGTGTTCGATTCTCTCAAGAAAGATGCTAATTTTTTAACAGCTGAGTCCATATGTCTAATGGTTGACTCTCTCTTATCTGATTCTAGGAAGAGAATATTCTGTGGATCAATGTCAGCATCTTTATTAGCCGCAAACTTCATGAAGTCCATAAAGTTAGGGTCTGGAGAGTTCTTGAGGAAGCGAACACAGTCCTCATTTGTACTGATTGTGACAGTTTGGGATTGGGGATCCGTTGAGGTCGGAGACCCAATCCAAAATCCAAAAGAAGAGGATACCAGTTGCTCTTGGGCCAGTCCGGTGCAATCAGAGCTACTATCCCTTTGAAAGACCTTAGTTTGTCTAGGACTTTCAAGAGAAGATTCACTGGAGGAAAAATATAATCCTCCTCCACTGATTCCAATCTAACGACAGGGCGTCCGTGGCATAAGCCAGAGGGTCCAGGTTGGGGGCCACATAGCAAGGGAGCTTGTGGTTCGCTTGTGAGGCGAAGAGATCCACTTGGAGACCTGGACTCTCCGGCTCACCCACTGGAATGACCGACGTCCAGAGACCACTCTGATTCCAGAGGAACTGACCGGGACAGGGCGTCTGCTATCACATTTCTTACTCCTGCCAGGTGAGTGGCAGACAGATGCCATTTGTGTTTGTTTGCTAATGCAAAGATGGCTATCATGACATGGTTCACATGCTTGGATTTGGACCCTCCTCTGTTGATGCAATGAACTACCACTGCACTGTCCAAAAACTAGCCTTAGATGAGACTTCTTCGGGGGAAGCAGTCTCTTCAGAGTAAGAAATACTGCCATTGCTTCCAACACGTTTTATGTGGAGCTGGCGAAATTGAACTGACCAAGTCCCCTGAACCTGTTTGAACTGAGAGGTATCCCCCCCACCCGGACAGGGATGCATCCGTGTGAACGGTTAACACGGGAGGGGATATTGAAGGGGTACCTTCTTGGCTAAGTTCTTTACTTTTGACCAAGGCCGTAGTTGGTTGCGGAGGATCTGTGGAATTACTGACAACTTGTCTCGATATTTGGAGTTTGCTCTTGACCGCCAAATTCGATTTATATCTTTCAGCCTTGCTTTCAGAAGGATATCTGTTACCGAAGCAAACTGAAGAGACCCTAGGATTCTCTCCTGGTTCTTCTTGACGTCTGTTTGCATTTGAGGAATTGCCTGACAGATTTTGCTATTTCCTTCCGTTTGGCCACTGGAATTGATAGATTGTGGAAGACAAATCCATTGGATTCTAGCCACTGAAAATGAGATTCCGGAGTAAGTCTGGATTTCGTTTTGTTTATCTGGAACCCCAGATGTTCCAGAAAGTGAACTACCTTTTTGGTAGCTTCGAGACATTCCTCGACTGTTGGTGCCCAGATCAACCAATCGTCGAGGTATGCCGCTACCATGATTCCTGAGCTCTCAATTGTTGTACAACCACTTCTGCTATCTTTGTGAATACCCTGGGGGCTACATTCAGACCGAAGGGCATCACTTTGAATGAGAATGTCTGATTTCCTAGCCTGAATCCTAGGAATGGGCGGAAGTGCCTGGCTATAGGGATATGATAGTATGCGTCTGTAAGATCGATGGAGCATGTGACGGCTCCACGCGGAAGTAGGGTCCTTACTGCGAGAGGGGGTGTAAGCATCTTGAACTTGTCGCAGCGAATGAAAGAGTTTAGCTTTGACAAGTCTAAGATTACCCTTCTTTTTGTTGAGCCTTTCTTTGGCACGCTGAATAAGCGCCCTTGAAATTTTAGATGTTTGACTCTCGCAATAGCTCCTTTCTGAAGGAGTTCTTCCGCGTAATCTATCAATTCCTTTGACGGTACCTGATGAAATGATTTGATTGGAGGGGGATCTTTGATCCAACTCCAGCCTAATCCTTTGGACACTATGCTCTGTGCCCAATTGCTGAACCCCCACCTGTGGCGGAAGAGGAACAGCCTCCCTCCTACCTGGGGAGCCTCATTGCTGATGGGGGGGCGGGTTGGCCACCACGCCTCCTCTGAACTGTCTCTCCTCGTGCCCCTTCCTGCGCCACGCTGACGAAAGTAACCTCTCGCCCTACCTCTCGGTTGAGAGTAGCCTTGAGCCTCATAAGCAGGGTTAAAGGCCGGCGAGATAGCGTAGGAAGTGGATGGTTGAGATTGCTGGGGCACCAGGAGGAAAGGTTGGTTCTGTTTAGAGGTTGGAAGTTTGTCCCTGTTGGGTAACTGGGACCGGCCTGCACAAATTGCTGCTGATGTTGGAGTTTTTTTTGATAAGGCTGGAACCTCTTACCAGCCTTCTTTGGTTTCTTGCCAGCAGTGGGAACGGATTCCTGTTTCCTCTTAGAGGAAATACCCCACCTAGCTCTAAGGCTCTGGTTGAGTCTAGCAGCTTCGTGGTGGACCTCGTTCACTGCGGACTCTGGGAAGAGATCCGCTCCCCACATGCTTGCAGCCAAGAGTCTATTAGGCTCATGCCTGATTGTGCACTCTTGTAGGACATGCTTCCGGCAGTTCCTCCTAGCCTGGAAGAAGTCAAAAGCGTCCGACAGAACCGTCTGAAACTGAGATTTCGCCAGAATCTTGAACAGCGGTTCCGTAGCGTAGGAAAGAGCAGCCATTTCTGTAACGATGAGAGAATTGAGGGACCTGCCAAACCTAGTTCGCGCATCGAACTCTGCCTGGATTAGGGAATCCGGCAGCCTAGGTAATTTCTCACCGAACTGGTCCATGGCGCAGTCCGGCTTGAGTTTACCCAGCGTTGAATGTAGCTGGCAGGTTTTCCCACAACTCTCCGAAGGCGGGGAAAAGAGTGGAGAAGTAGACTCCGACTCCCTCAACGTGGAATGGGCTCATCCTTGAGGACTGCCTGAAGAGCCTTCTCCACCAATTTCGTGGCGAACGGAAGAGAGACCTCCTCTTCCGTCGCGAAATAGTGAAGGGACTCTTGTAGGCCTGGAGTTTAGTGTTAGTACACTCCCAGTCCTCAAGGCAGTGAACCCATTCCCGCTGGGCGTGATCTCTACTGTAAAGAACTGACTCCTTCGAGATTTTGTCTTCTCTCGTGAGAGCCGTTGGCGTCAGCCTAGCATACCCGATGAAAGGCTGCGTCAGACCCGGAGGGTAGAACTCGAAGTCCTCAATCCTTCGAGTACCAAACTCCGGGATAGAAATCATTCCGTCCTTAAATGGAGCGTAGGCAGCTACTCTCCATGGGTTCTCCATAGAGAAAGCTGGCAAGGAGTCATAAGGTGGAAGTTGAAGAATCCCCGTGCTAGATGCAGGGGAGACTGGGGGAGGAGCCTGAGCTAGCCCAGCCACTCGGTCCTCATTCTCTCTCATTCTATTAGAGAGGTCCTGGATGACTGTTCCAGTTTGAGACAGACTGTCGATAATTGCGCGAACATCTGCTCGAAACGGTTTCCCCAATGCGGAGATTTGGGAACCTACTAGCACCCCACCTGTTCCATCACTCCTGGTGAGACAGTAGAGGGAACGCAGGTGCTGGTGCTTGCTACCCCTGCCGGCATAGCCGGAGAGGAGGCAGCGGAGGCGGGAGAAGGCAGTGACTCGGTGGTAGCGCGAGCCTTCTCCTTCGAAGCCTTGCTTCTGGAGCTCTTCGACTGGGAAGACCCCGGCTTTGCCTTCACCGCATCGGCATAGGAAGTCGATGACTTCCTAACCGAAGAAGACGAAGACGACTTCCTAGAAGTCGACTTAGACAAGGTCTTCGGTTCTCTCTTTCCCTTCTCCTTAGGAGGTACAGAGAGAGCGGGAGGGCGAATAGGGATCTCGGATCCCGCAAAGCCTTGGAAAGAAGCGGAAGAAGAGGGGACAGGAGAAGATCCAGGAGCGCCCAAGGAAAGACCTTGGGCGCCCGACAAACCTACCTCAACCAACAAATCCTCGCTAACTACCGCCATTGGCTCAAGGTTCAGGTCCAGGGCAGCGACGTCCGGAACCGACTCCTGGGAGGCTACGACCCCAAACGATTGCTGGAGGTCTTGCTGGATGGAGGCTATCAGTGGGGCAGCGGACAAGGGGTCGACGTAACCCGTCGACTTGCCCCGCCCGCGGGAAGATCTGGATGGCCAGCTTCTATCCAAAATGTAGGGCTGGCCTTGGCGGCGTTTTTGACCAAAGCCGCCCAACCCACGCGCTTTCAGGGTGGCGAGGGCGACTTCCCTCACACCGCTAGCCTGAAAGAAAGGTGAGATTAGCTGCCAATTGTGGTGGAAGGGTGGGGTTAACAAACTTACGACTAGAAGTTGTTAGTAAAATCATAAGTAAGTCTATAATGGACTTACCCCATCTCCCAGCTGACCGACCAGGTCGTAGCATATAGCGCAGGCTTCGGGGTGCCAGACAATCGTCTCGTTGAACGACGTGGCACACGGGGCGTGAGACCTGCACTCGTCATGTCCACAGGGGTCGTAGAGCGTCGCGTTACAGGCTGGGACCTGGCAGTTGGTAGCCTGTAAGTGAAAAAGTACATGAGTACCAAGTAAACACTTACAGCCTAACATATGCTCCGCTGGTGCCGGAGCGATAAAGTTAGATAAAACCAGAGCCCCGCCAAAATACGTGTGGTAACCAGGTTGGAAGATAGGCTATGGCTCCGCCAATGGGCGAAGCACAAGAATCAACCAACTAGGAGTGGTGGTAATGGAAACCACGACGGAAAATGGCGGGGATGGTTGAAAAAATAATATAATAACACACAATTCATTGTAAAATATCTTATAATTAGGGTATATATCCTTAAAATAACAAAAATAAAACAACTTCTCTCCGCCCGTCTACTAGAAGAGTGCGTAGGTAAGGGTAAGCTCCCTTCCGATAGCGGGGGAGAGATATAAGGATATAGTAGGCAAGCAACCGACCACTCGTAGTGCCCACCCTGCCCGCTAGCGGAGCCAATAACCTATAACCAAAGGTGCCCCGGCTGCGACGGAAGGCTCCTTACGTATCGTGAGGTGGCTGAGCAACTGGGGAGGGGGGAGAGGAAGGTCCCGGCGAAACACGGCGGGAGCGAGAGAGGGGGGAGGGATGGCCTACTCCTCCCCGCCTCACCAACTACCCGCATGGAGACCCGGTACCTCATAGTGGTCGCCCTATACCCCCCGCTGGGGGGACCCCCTGGTCACCTCCGAGAGTGTGAGAGAAGGCGATGAGGTTGTCATAACAACCAAGGGGTCCCCCAGCTCCTCCCTATATCAGAGAGGGAGGGAAGGGGCAGGGTAAGGTGCTATGGAACACGTGACCGCAAGTGGCCTAGGCCGCGAGCAACACAACCGTGGTAGGGCCACGTGAACCAAGCTGTACCAATACATGGAACAAGCACCTAGGCTAGCCTAACACCCTAAATAATAATAAAATACATCGAAAGGTGGAAGAGACACTTTTAGTAAAAGAGAAAGAAGCCCAGGAGGAGGCAGACTGTTCCAAGAAACAGGAGCCTACTCGGAGCCAGCGATAGCCGATGTAGAGCAAGAGCCGGGATGCTGGGCCGGAAATAAAAATAATAGCCCTAAATACCAAGCTAAGAGAATGGTAGGAGGGCTGAACTAGCTAAAACTCGATGTAAAACAATGAATGTGATAAAGTAAGCCCATAAGTATAAGAAGTCCAGTATGGAGGACCGGGAATTCTTACGAGGCGGCATGGCCGCCACGAGACAACCGGGGAACCGTATATGACCTATTAAGAGGAAAATACTGGTACCCGGAAGATAAAAATACGGTAAAATGTTACTTATGAGTTACTTAACTTAGCCGTGGCAATTGCAGAGCGTTCCATCGTAGATAGTACGAATAAATCCAAGAAAACACGAGCACAAGAAAATGGCGACTTGTCGCTGGTGCTAAAAATTAAGGATGACCGCTAGGGGCGCTGCTGTCCGTGGCGTCTCTAGTAGTAGTAGTAGAGGCTGCATCGCCCGTTGGTATCAGCTCTCTCTTGGGGGGATTCTGATAGGGAAGTTCTAATTGGTGTTTGTCTCGTGGTAGTGTTCCACACTCGCCCCTATATCATACCGACACTTCTTTTTAAGAGTGAGCGATTGTCAGTTTTACTGACATTTCTTAATCTTGTTTTCTCTGGTAATTTTAGGCTAATTTTACTAGAAAGAATGATATTAAGGATACTTTCATAGGCCGACACGAGCTGAGCCCAGAAATGCAATATACAGAAAAAAGGCATCGGCGGGGCAGTAGAGGACATGGATGAATCCAGCCTGGTGTTATTTCCATCGACAATTCGGGAAAAACGGCAGAAACTGTAGAGCTCCCTATGTGTTCCCAAAAAATGCAGAGGGCAGCCACCCATACCAGCAGTGGCTGCAAGCAACAAGGAATTCCAAACAGTGGGATTCTTTATCCACAACACGATCTCAGGGCACCGAATGCTGGTAGACACGGGTGTCATGCAGTCAGTCTTTCTGCCATTGAGAGAGGACCGCAATTGCCCGCCCAACGCCACGGCCGTACTAGTAGCCATAACAGAAGCCCCACCCACTGGCTATGGAACCCAGACCTACAGAATGTCCATTCTGGGTCATAAGTATGAATGGCCCTTCATCATCGCAGATGTCAGGTTCCCCCTACTGGGCACCGATTTTCTGGCACAACACAGCCTGCTGGTGGATGTCGGCCATAAACACCTTCTAGACACTGGAACCTACAGCTCCCGCCCACTCGCCACCGGCCTGGGAATGCCCGCTGTATGTGCTGCCACACTGTCCAAATACAGCGCCCTCCTACACAAATTTCCAGACGTCTTCAAGCCAGAGCTACACCAGGTGCAGGGAACACATGCAAAGCACAGCATCTACCACCACAGGCCCACCGACACATGCCAAGTTTCACTGGCTGCCGCCCAAGAAGCTCCATGATGCCAAACAAGCATTTGCAGAAATGGAGAGAATGGGTATTTGCTAGAAGATATCAAGCCCATGGGCATCTCCCCTCCACATGGTGAAGAAGCCAGATGGTTCCTGTAGGCCCAGTGGGGACTATGGTTGATTGAACCTGGTGACAACGCTTGACCATTACCCCCTGCCAAACATGCAGGACCTAACAGGAGCCCTACACGGCACCAAAATATTCACTAAAACTGATCTACTTAAATCTTCAGGTGCCAGTACATTCCAACGACGTTCCAAAGACGGCCAAGTACATTCCAACGACGTTCCAAAGACGGCCATCATTACGCCGTTCAGAACATATACCTGCTATTACTCCAACTTCGCCCTCAGGAATGCCAGGGCAACATTCCAACAACTAATGGACAGCATCCTTGGGGACATAACTTTCTGTGTCTGCTCTGTGGAAAAGCTCCTGGAATGCGTCTGGGCTGTGCTGAAATACCTTCAAGAGAACAGGTTGATCATCAGATTTGAGAAGTGTTCCTTTAGTGTAGAGAATGTGAACTTCCTGGGACACAAGGTCTCCCCGACGGGCGTCCATCCCATGGCCTCCAAGGTAGAGGTGGTAAACAACTTCCCTACACCAAAAACAATCAAGTCCCCGCAGGAGTTCCTCGACATGGTCAATTACTACCGACGATTCGTGCTGGACTTTGCCCGCATCATGTATCCCCTAACCAAGGTGCTGAAGGGGAAACCAAAGACGCTGATGTGGGAAACGCCACCGCAGAGAGCACTCAAGCAGATGAAGGCAGCCCTTGCCTATCAGGACCCCACCGCCCCTCTGAGACTTACCACCGACGATCCCAGCAACGTCGCCTGCGGAGATGTACTGGAGCAGATATTAGAAGGGTCATCCCGCCTGCTCCCCTCTTTCTGCTGCAAGTAGAAGCTGCCCGAGACCCGCTACAGTGCATTTGACAGGAAACTGCTGGCAAACTACCAGGTAGTGCGACATTTCAAATACCTCCTAGACAGCAGTCCCTTCACCATCCTGATGGACCACAAGCCTTTGGTACGTGCTTTCATGAAGGCTGGGGACGTGTGGTTGGCAAGAGAGCAGCGGTACTTGGCCGCCATATCCGAATTTCGGTGCACCATCAGCTACGTTCCGAGGAAGAAGAACCTGTTTGCTTTATGAATTGCTTTCTCAATTATATGGTTAGGATACCTTAAAGACGAAAGCTGCTTACAAATTAGACCAAATTCTTTTTCCAGGAAATCTGTGGAACATATTCGTATGGATCTTAAGAACAGGTTGCTGGCTACAACTATCTTGATATGAATGTCATGATATCTAAAGTAGTGAATGTATGAAAGTGAGAACATTGGTTTTTTGTATATGGTAAATTTGTATTGTCATATCTCTGATTATTAAAATATCAAGAAAAGGAATTCTGTTGTCTGTTTCCCATTCAACTTTAAATTTGATGCTGGGGACTAATGCATTTAATTTTGAAAGGAATTCATTGAAATTGCCCCATCTATTATCCCAAAATGTTAGAATATCATCTACATATCTCATCTACAGCATGTTTTTTGGTTTTATTGCATTTCTCACTGTAGTTTCAAAGTATTCCATGTATAGATTGGCTAAAACAGGACTTAGAGAATTACCCATATTACACCCGAATTTTTGCTTATAGAATGATTTCCCGAATGAAAATACGTTATTAGATACATGCACCAAGAAGGTGTTGGCGTGCAGTATCATGCTCAGCGTAAGCACAAACCAGACTGGAGAGCAAACTCTCCTGTACTGGTAGAGGCTCGTCTCATTCACCAAGCACTTGTGATGGCGAGCACTCAGCAAGTGCCAGAATTCATATGAATTTACGTTCTCGGCGAGATTCCCAACTCATGTAAAACAATAATTGGGAGAGCTTTGTCTAGCCCGGTTGCTTGGAAACAGATAAAGCCAAGCAATTAGCGAGCGCCAGCAAACACAAGGGATCCAGGGACTCGGTGAAACTCCCAAGTCTTGTTAAACATAAATCAGGAGAGCCATGTCTCACCCAAGTGCTTAGAAACACATGAAACCAAGCACTCTGCAAGCACTTGTAAATTCCATGGAAATCAAACACTCGGTGAGACTCCCAGTTGTTGTAACAACAATTAATGGGAATGCCTGTCTCATCCCGAGTATTTGGAAATCATAGAAACCGAACCACTCAGAGAGCACCAGAAATTCCAAGGAATTCAAGAGCTCAGTCAGACTCACAAATTTTGTCCTATAATCATTGGGAGAGATCCTTTTTTGACTTCTGTAGGAGTCAAGGAGGAACAGACATAGAACCAGTCTGAAACATGAGCATTTAAGACTGGATCAAGAGTGATTCAACAGAATATGCACTTGAAGCTCCCAAAATACTAGACCCCTCAGGAGACTGCAAATTGGAATCTGCCCAAAGGATGGAAAGAGCCAGAGAGAACACAGCATCCAGGTATTTGAAACCTCAGAATCGAAACGCCAGGTGGGAATCTACAACTACCCGGCACTGACAAGCACTCAAGTGCTTGACGCATTGGCAGAAAAGGACGAGTCACTTGCGCAGCCTGATCCCTTCTCTCATCCTGTGCCACTGTCAAGACAGTGAGAGGTCTCTCCATCACTGACAGTAGATGTGCAGGCCCCTTTGGAGGGCCACGCACCCTGGAAAACTAACGAACGAGAACCCAACACAGTAGCTGTCTAGGGGCGAACCTCTAGACAGGTGACAGGATTGCGAGCCGAAGCCTGCACTCCTGTGGCCCCCAAAACACAAGCGCAGGGGTAAGCAAATCAGCATCTGAACCCAAACGTCAGAAAGAGCCGCTGAAAGAACCAATGTCTCGAGGTGTACAATTCCTCAGAATTGCGACACCAGATGGGACACTACCAAACACTGATGAGCACTCCCGTGCCTAACTCATTGGCATAAAAGGATAAGTCACTTGTGCAGCTCGATCTCTTCTCTCATCCTACGTCATTGTCGGTTCAGTGAGAGAGCTCTCTGTCACTGACAGTAGATGCGCAGCACCCATTGGAGGGCGACATGCTCAGGAAAGCTCGTGAACGAGAACCCAACCCAGCACCTGTCTAGAGGTTCCACCTGTCTAGAGGTGAACCTCTATACAGGTAACAGGAATGCGAGCTGAAGCCTGCACTCCCGTTGCTCCTGAAACACAAACCCAGGGGCAAGCGAATCGGTTCCGGAACCTGAGGGTAGGGAAGAGCTGATGCGAGATCCCTTTGCCTCCTCGGAAGAAGGCAACCTCTTAAGAAATCCAGCAGGAGAAGTATCCTTCCTCTTCTTAGCCAGAAGAGGCCAGTTTGGATTCTGGAGCCTCCTCGAGCTTTAGAAAAGGAAGGGAAGGACAATGCAGGAGACATTCTACCACAGGACTTTGTTACGGCCTCTGAGAGAGAGGTCCGCTTCAGGTTCGATATGAAATAAAAAAAATAAAATTTTCAACACCAACAGTTGAAACTAGGGATACGAATATAGAAAGAAACACTAACACAACAAAGGTTTATTTACAAGCTTACTAACAAAGGTAAATGCAGAATGGTATCTCCTATTTACATAAAAAGGCAAAATCTTACACTGCATGAACTGGGGGAACAGTAAGGTAATTCAAATACCTGCTGGTTAGTTTTGCGACTCGAAGCAATGGCTTCACAAAAGGAGAACGACGATTGCAGACGTCCTCTTGACTCCGTATTGCAGAAAATAATGTCTATTCTTGATACTTGAAAGGAAGGAACTCCCCAAAACCTCTAGCAGGACATTTTCTTCTCTGAAGTCTGCTCAACATCGAGATAACTCGGTCGTCCACTCCTGAAGACGACTAGACCAGAATCCAACCAACTCTCGAGCAACTTTTCGTCTGATCCTTCGCCGGTTCCTTTTTCTCTTATCTCTCTCGGATGATCTCTGCTGCTGCTGATCTCTCACTGATAATCTGATCTGTGGCTCTTACTGAGGATATCTCTCTGCGACTAATTGATGATCTCTCTCTTCCCCTACTTCGTCCGTCATATTTATACGGCATTCTGGGGGTGGGGCCTATGGCGAAGCGAACGTCAGACTCCCGAGACTACCAGAACTTCTTAGATGAATCTAGACGAGGTATTGCATCAGAAATTGCGGCATTTCTCACGTCACGTCGGTGCCTGACGAGTTCCACAACACTCCTGCCGATTCTAGAACCATCATGAGAATAGGCACCTCCAACACAATCCGCTAATGCCTCCTTGCTGCCGAACTTCTCGAAAATGCGTTTTCCTTTCCTTTATCTTCCTTTGCTATAAAGCAATTACCTTGACAGACTTCTATAGGATGAAGCAGTCATCATCAGAAATAGAGTCAGCAACTACAGGGCAGATGCACAGACGCTGTCTAGTGACGAAACTCCAGGATAACAGCAGCAATTTAATATGATTTTCAGCAGGAGAACTGTACACACACTTGAAGGCCAATGTCACAGCATGCCAATGAGTCACAGGTACAATTCTGAGGGTTAGGATAACCAACACAAAGCTATATCCAACCATCTACTGCTGTGATCTACTATCGCTCACTGTTAGCCTTCAGAAAAAAGAAAATACGATTAAAAAAGGATACTCATCTCGTACCAAAAAGCACTGGCCTCCGAAATGAAAGATCTCCAAATATTAACACCACACACACACGCACACCTTTCTTCACCTGACTAACAAGCAAAGTGGGCAAAAGAGAAGGAAGAATACTGGAAGAGAAAAAACAAAGGGTGAACCTCCGAAGTTTCACCCCTCATAAATTCTCCTGAGTGTAAATGTCAAAATTCAATAATAAATCAATATTCGTTGTGCCCTTACTATTAAAGGTGAGAGTAAGTGATAAGGATGTAAATATACTGTTGCCGCCTAGCCCTAAATACACAAAAGGGAAAGGTGGCTAGCAAGGCTTATCACAAAACTGTTTGTACATTAATCATTTATATCAGACAATATACTATTCAAAACATATTGAAAATAATAAAAGAAAGAGCCCACTGGCAGGGAAATCGTGATTAACAGCTAGTCAGCAAGAGTTCACAAACATACACCTTCATCGGAAGACGGCTGAAAGCAAATTGGGAATGTTTACATTTGGGCAGGCAGGTCTAACCACCTACCAGATGGTAGTTACTGCCTAACCACCTTGTTTAAGAATTTTAACGGCCGTGTTCCAGCTTTGCTGTAAGTAATTCCTTTAGTAATGGACCGAGGGTTTGTATATTGTGTAGGAGCAACTGTATTTTTCGTAACTATACAAACCTGAGGTCCTTTACATTAGATTTATGCCCACCTCATGCTACCCCTCAATCTGAAACCTGGGCTGAAAGGCAAACTGGAATGTTTACATCCGGGCAGGTTGGTATTCCCGCCTACCGGAGGGTAGTTACTGACTAACCACCTTGCTCGAGAGTTTAACAGCTGTTTTCCAGCTTCACAAAAAGTCATTCGCTTAATGTAAAGGACCTCAGGTTTGTATAGGTAGGGAAATTACAATTTACTTTAAAAAATTGATATTATGTAGAATAGGTAATCAAGACGAGGGATGGGTGGGTCTGCTTAGCAGTGGGGTGGGAGATCACTTGTCTGTTACCTATGCTAAATCAATGCATCATTTTGAAACAACAGTCATTACCATAATCTATTCCATGCAAAGGTTGTCACCGATACAAGAAAAGAGAACCAGGAAAACTCATAGGAATAGGCAGAGAAGTAAATGGGAGAACATTTCTCAATGATTAGTGGAGCCACCTGCAAAACTGAAGGCACAAATAAAGCATTCAATCCCAATAGCGGGTCCCCAAGCCCTCCCACCTCGACAAGGGGTTGGGGAGCTAAAGAAAAGTGCTGCCTGATAGGAGATGAGTGAAGGGCATTCCCCAACCCACTCCCCAGTAACCACCAGTTAACCATCCTAGTTAACAGGTTCAAGAATGGTGTCAGCTCACCCTCAAGGATACTCTTATATAAAAGACAAAGGTTTATATTCTTCAGAAAAAAACTAAGGAAAACAAAATATGAATATATTTGTTCTGCCATACACTTGTTGAAGATCTCACATTTATCAAATTATTAAATGTACTCACAAACTTAGCATCTTAAATGCATCTTCATGGTCTTTAGGTTTACCAAACACTTGATTTTCAAGACTGATGCAAGTATCAGCACCAATGACCACAAACTTATTGGAAATGTCATCTCTCACTCTCTTGGCAACCTGAAAACATTAAAAAAATTACTAGCACTATCCTTTATTGCTTTTTCTGACAAACTGACACTACAGTTCAATTCTTTGTCAAAATTTACAAAATAAAAAAAATCTGCATTTAATGGAGGATAAAGAATTTTTCCATAAATGACATACACAAAGTAGGTCTTCCATATGTGTTTACCAATTATTTAGTTTAATAATCATACAGAATATCCAAAAAGTTTTTTCTGGGCTCAACCTGTGCCGCTCCGTGAAATGCTCCTTATAGCATCATTTCTAAGGTATAAAACGGCTATATATACCAGAGAAAAAAGTTGTATGGAATGCTAGGCATATGCCCAGCTCGTTCACCCATATAGGGTGTCGGTATAGTAACTGGGGCGTGATAAAACCAATGTCAGAGGACCGGCATAGTCTTTTATGGCATTTACATACTAATAACTTAGTGTTTAGATCAGATTCAGGTATCCTACCCTGTTCTGATGAGGTAGGCTAGTCCTACATAAAAGGAAATGAGATTGGTCGGTCCCGGAAGAGGGTTACGGACGTAGCCTAGAATATAACTGATTATTATATCTATATTCAGAATACTATGGTGAGAATGCAATTTCCAACCAAGTATTTCGGTATCTTAATTTTATCCACAATTCCGTTCCTGTTTTTACTAAGTATTGTCAGACCTAATAGAAAGTTTCCAGAGCTGGCGAAAAGCTCGGTACCTAGTGTCCGCTGCTCCGTAACCTTTCTATATCAACGTACAAACTACTCCGGTAGCTGTACAGAGTCCGAAGACAATTCTCACAGAGGGAATTAGTAGTTTTCCGGAGCAGGCGGACTGGTACATAGTTATATCTACCATAGCTTTCAGTTCTATTCCCTATAATTCCTAGGGTCATGACAACAAAACAGGACAGGAAGAATTAAAGTGTTAAATGACCATGATGAAAATGTTAAGGCTTAGTTATAATATACATCGTCTACCTCGACGATATATTTTATAGTATAAGCTTACTATAAGAGCACCGGAGTTTCCGGTGAATGTCAATAAACTTAAGATACTCATGTATCAATTTTATTTACAGGTGGTACGTTGTCAGATGACGGCATGTGCGGCTGTTCTACAACAAGCCTGTGGACATGAGGTCTGTCGATCTCATGCACCTTTTGCAGTACAAGTGGACAACCTTGTCGTGTGGCATCCGGATGCATGTGAGATCTGCTATGGGCTGGTCTCTCAGAGATAACCACAGACTCGGTGAGTACATCACTCCATATTTTAGTCATTACTTCTAGTACACTGCTTATATAGAAGTTAACAAAATTGCTTTATAGCATTAGAGAATTTAATAAATCCTAATGGATACATCTTTTACAGACCCCTCAGGCCATCAAGAGTTCTTCTCTTTCGACTCTCAAGATCTGGGTCGGCGGATTCGGCCGGAATGTCAAGGCCAAGAAACCCTACATCCTAGCGGAAGAGATGTGTACCCTTCTCTACCCGAATGCCAAGATGTCAGCGGCAGTGGCCAAGGAAGTGGCAGCACCAATTATCGCTAGGATTAGGGAGGATACACAATTCTTGCCTGAGGATCTTGAGGGACTGGGGGAAGGTGTATTGGAGGACGTGGCAGCTATCAGTCTCGATATAGAGCCCATGGTTCTTGACTCCACTGTGCAAGGTAGGGAGGTAAGTGAGCCAGGTAGCGTCCGGTCTAAGATACCTATTCTTAGTCCGGCGCCTTCTAACTCTTCTTCCCAAACTTCTTTTCAGGGGTTCACTGGGAAGACCATGGCTGGGGACAGGCCATGCTCAGTGACCCCAAAGATCAAACACTTGAGGAAGGCCTTACCCAAGCCTAGTAAGCCTTCAAAACTACCCAGACTTACCAGGTCATTATCTGCTTCTAAACCACCAGTGGACCCGGTGGCTGCTACTCCCTCACAACACGGGTCGAGAGCAAGGAGCTCAAAGGCCAAGACACCGGAGCCTTCCTTTGACCCGGTAGCCTTTTCCAATCAATTGATGGAGAGAATGGGTAGCATGGTCCAATCCCAGATTGGAACCATTGCCGATCGCTTGCAGTCTACGGACAATTTTGCCCAGAGGCTGCAAAATCAAGAGAACATGATCGAGAATCTGTTAAGATCCGGACTGCCACAACAACAGCAGTTCGTGATCCCGGACTCCTCTAAACTTCCATCGTTCGTAAAGAATAATCCGTGGCGGTTGGCCCTACATGCCCTGTTTGTAAACGGCATGTTAACCCTGGAAGGATGTGGCACCCAGCCTGTAGACGATTTTGAGTTCTACCCGCCGGGATTGCAATTTCCCTTCCCGGGTTATGCACGCCTAACGGAAGAGGCTCTAGTAAGGTTAGATAAGATTCCAAAAGAAACGGTTATCTATCCGAAGGAGCAAGCATGAATGGGAGTGCATCAACACAATGTTGTCCCCCCATAAGAGTTCGTATACAATGTTTGTGGTGGAGGGACAAACACCAACCCCTTGTACCACAAAGGTAGTTGGCCATGCTCTACAGGCGGCTATGGAGGACAAGCCTATGCCACAGTTAAGGGAAACGGAGTTGACTTCGTTACTTTTCCCGGGAGATCACGACTGCTGGGTTGATGCACCAGCCACTTTCACCACAGGGAAGTTGAACACAGACTGTGCTTCCACACAGTTTAGTGATCGATTACCTAGACTTCCGGACTCCATAGTCAAAATAGAGTATGATGCACGTACTAGGCTAAGTAGGTCCATCAACTCGGCTACAATGGCGTCACTGGTATACCCAGAGAAGCCATTGTTTAAAATACTTACAAAGTCTTTACTTCATACGCTCCAAAGTGATGCGTATGACTTTGCGGTGGCCCGGCGCAATTGCAGAAAACACGTCCTCTCTGAAGCCACAATTAGACACGAGCCCAATAAGCTAATCAAAGCTTCAATTTGGGGTCCAGATCTGTTCCCGGAGGACATAGTTAACAGCGTCCAAGGAGAAGCAGCGAGGGTGAACCAGTCTCAAAGTCCGTTGGGGCCTGATTCCCAAACGGAAATTTGAACCTTCCGGAAACCAGTCAAGAGGCAGGAAGAGACCTAGGAAATTTCAGTCATTCCAAGGTCCACAGACTCAAGCTGTGGTTCAGACAATTCCAGTGCCTCAGATGAATCAGCCTTCTACATCAAAGTCCCAGCCCCAACAACAATATGTTTGGGTTGGCCAACCACCTCAGCAACAAGTAGCCATTGCCTCATTTACACCATCTCTGGCCTTTAACCCTACCTTTGAAACACAAGGAGTGTTTCATGGGTATAATAGGTACGCAAGAGGTAGCAGAGCTAGAGGACCCTTTCGCCACAGGGGCAGCGGAAGAGCTTCCGGAAGAGGCAGGGGATTCCGGGGGAGCCGTGGAAGCAGACCATCTACAAACCAGTGAGACTCCCCAGGTAGGAGGAAGGCTGTACCTCTTTCAAAGCCGTTGGACATTCAGCAAATGGGCTTTCAGCATAATATCCAAGGGTCTGGGGTGGAGTTGGATAAAAGGGCCCCCTCCACCAACCAGTTTTCATCAAACTCCAACGGCAGAACTAAACCTGTACACCAAAGATCTTCTGCAAAAGAATGCAGTAAAATAAGTAAAATTTTTTACATTTCAAGGACGCTTGTTCAGCATTCCAAAGAAAGACTCAGACAAGCGAAGAGTAATTCTGGACCTGTCACATCTGAATACATACATTCAATGTGACAAGTTCCATATGTTGACCGTCTCGCAGGTGCAGACCTTACTTCCCCATGGGGCCTTCACCACCTCTATAGATCTTAAAGACGCTTACTATCATGTTCCAATAGCAAGGCATTTTCGTCCTTTCCTAGGATTCAGACTAGGCAAATGGGCATACACATTCAAGGTGATGCCATTCGGACTCAGTATAGCACCCAGGATATTCACGAAGCTGGCGGAGACAGTAGTCCAAGAGCTGAGAACTCAAGGAATACAGTTAGTGGCTTACCTAGACGATTGGCTTATCTGGGCCAACAACGTAGAGGAGTGCCTCAAGGCGACGAACAAGGTAATAAAATTTCTGGAACACTTAGGTTTCCAAATAAATTTCAAAAAGTCCCGCCTTACTCCGGCAGCATGTTTCCAGTGGTTAGGATTACAATGGAACCTGAACACACACAGGCTGTCTATTCCTCCAAAAAAGAGGAAAGAGATAGCAAAGAATACAAAAAGCTTTCTCAAGAACAAATTAACATCCAGGAGAAAACAACAAAGAATCCTAGGCTCACTCCAGTTAGCCTCAGTAACAGACACATTACTGAAGGCCAAACTGAAAGATATAAATCGAGTATGGTGGTCCAAAGCAAACAAGAAAAATCAAGACAAAATGTCTTGAATCCCACTAATATTGAGGAAAAGACTTCAACTATGGACCAAGGTCAAGAATCTGGCAAAATCGATACCCCTACGATTTCCACCGCCAGCATTAGTAATACATACAGACGCTTCTCTAAGCGGTTGGGGAGGCTACTCCCAATACGAAAAAGTCCAAGGTTTGTGGTCAGTGACATTTCGTCAACTACACATCAATATTTTAGAAGCCATGGCAGTATTCTTGACTCTAAAGAAACTCGCTCCGGCAAAGAAACAACATATCAGATTAACTCTGGACAACGAAGTAATAGTCCACAGTTTAAACAGAGGAGGTTCCAAGTCAAGTCACATAAATCCCGTGATGATAGCAATCTTTTCGATGGCAACAAAGAACCAATGGCACCTGTCAGCTGTTCACCTGGCAGGGATAAGAAATGTGGTCGCAGACACGCTTTCAAGGACAACTCCACTGGAGTCGGAATGGTCCTTAGACAAGAAGTCATTCAATTGGATTTGCCAACAGATTCCGGATCTCCAAGTAAACCTATTTGCCACAGAATCCAACAACAAACTGAAATGTTATGTAGCCCCCAACCTGGACCCTCTGGCCTATGCCACGGACGCCATGTCCATAGACTGGAACACCTGGCAAAGAATTTACCTGTTTCCTCCCATAAACATGTTAATGAAAGTTCTGGACAAGCTCAGGACTTTCAGAGGTCAAATAGCTATGGTAGCCCCCAATTGGCCCAAGAGCAACTGGTTTCCTCTTGTGGTGGGACTGGGACTTTGCCCTCGGCGGATTCCCAGTCCGAAGTTAACACAAATAGTACAAACTCGCAGTGTGTTAGCTTCCTCAAGAATTCAGAGTGCCCTAACTTTATGGACTTTATGAAATTTGCGGCACAAAAAGATGCTGACATTGATCCTCTAAACACTTCGTTTTTAGAATCAGATAAAAGAGAATCTACTCTTCGTCAATATGATTCGGCTGTAAGAAAACTGGCAAAGTTTTTAAAAGACTCAGAGGTTTGAACAATGCTATGAATCTAGCGGTTACCTTTTTTAGGACCTTGTTTGAAACAGGCCTAGCCGCTAATACGATTACAACAATTAAGTCTGCTTTAAAGAAAATATTTCAGATTGGGTTTAATATTAATCTTACAGATTCATATTTTTCATCTATTCTAAGAGCTTGTGCCAGACTAAAACCAGTAACTCGTCCTCATACAGTTTCCTGGTTTCTAAATGATGTTCTTAAGCTAGCTTCTGATACTGATAATGACTCATGTACATATATAACACTCTTTAGGAAAACTTTATTCTTGGAAAGTTTAATCTGGAGCCAGAATATCTGAACTTTCAGCATTGTCTAGAGAACCAAAGCATATTGACTTTCTTCCCTCTGGGAAAATACTAATCTTTCCAGACAAGAGATTCTTAGCAAAGAATGAGGATCCACAGAATAGATGGTCTCCGTGGAAGATTGTCCCACTTCCACAGGATCCGTCCTTATGTCCAGTTAACACTCTGAAAGCCTATTTGAATAGAACCTCTAATAAGTCTTCAGGCCCTTTATTTATTAGAGAAAATGGAGGAACCATTTCCTTGAAAGGAATTAGACAACAGATTCTTTATTTTATTAAGCAGGCTAATCCAGAATTAGTCCCACATGCTCATGATATTCGAGCAGTAGCCACATCAGTTAATTATTTTCACCATATGAATTTTGAAGAATTAAAAAAGTACACAGGTTGGAAATCACCAGCAGTATTTAAACGCCATTACCTAAAATCCTTGGAAGCCCTTAAATTTGCAACAGTGGCAGCAGGAAATGTGGTTCCTCCTGATGTATCAGAACCATCATAACGGGGTCTAATCCTTATAAAATGTATTCTTTCCTTTGCTTTCTCTCCTACCTGCCTCGCTTATTGTCCCTGCCTTAGACTTGGTATTCACCCGGATTGCACATTAACCTATATTTGTACTGTACATATATTAATAAAGGGATTTTGACGTAAGGAAAAATCTATTTCTGGGCGATTGGCTCGTGTCGCCAGCGAAATATCCTTTAATCTATTATTTCTAGGGTAAATGTACTAACACATACCAGAGAATAAATAAAATAAAGAAAAAGGTCAGTATAACTGACTCGCTCACCCTCCAGGAGGGTGTCGGTATGAACACTAGGCGAGTGAGACCACTACCACGAGCCAAATGCCAATAGAAATCTCCCACTACAAAATCCCTCCAAGAGGGGAGCCGACCCACAGAGTGAGCAGCTCGTACTACTACTACTCCATCCCATGCCTGCCGACTGCTGCGCCTCTGTGGCCATCCTGAAGTTAGCAGACAATCTTGGGCGAAGGGATGGGTAGGGTGGGCGATTTCGCTGGGCGACCACAGCCTAATTTTCGCCCAGAAAGTAGATTTTTCCTTACGTCAAAATCCCTTTTCTGGGCTCAGCTCGTGTCGCTGCGCGAAATCGTACCAGAGAAATAGCACAAGATTGTAAACAAAAGTAATAAAATGAGAATAAAAATAAAATAAATCAGAATAGGTCTCAAATAAAAGATAAAATATATATGAATAGACTATAATTTGCTAAAAGATACATATACACAGGGGTATAAAAATAGAAATATGCTTAAATTACCCTTAAATCTAATCATGTTTGTTAACATAAGGTAATTACATATGTACAGGTAAAAATTATTTTACATTGTTCAATGAATTTATCTGTGTAACAGCATGTATCAAAAGTATAATAGCAATTAATAAAAACAATCAACAATAATAATATATAAAGGAATGTATATGACTTAATATACAAAACCCGTAATCATTATAATATGATGTATCCCCTAGCATAAAAATAAGGGGAAACATCCATGAGATCAATGTTTATAATCATTTGTGAGTGTCCCTAACCAGACAATAAGGGGCACCCACTACACTATCACAAAAGCAGCTAAGACACAAGGTGAATGCAAATGAACCAGGCAGGTAGGAATAGACGAACTTTTGGGTGAGGCAGGTAGAAAGGAGGAGGACTGAATCTTCTACTACAAACTAGCTAGAGTCAGGGGAACTATGTTACCCGCTGCTACTGCTGGGAATTTCAGAGCTTCCAAGGACTTAAGGTAGTGACGTTTGAACACTGTCGGCGATTTCCATCCGTATAACTTTTTCAACTCATCGAAGTTCATATGTTGGAAATAATTAATTGAGGTGGCTACTGCCCTGACATCATGTGCTTTCGGGAAAGAGTCAGGATTGGCTTGCTTAATAAAGTACAGGATTTGTTGCCTGATGCCTTTAATGGATAAAGTTCCACCTTTTTCCCTCCTAAAGAGGGGACCCGACGAAGATGAGGAGGTCCTAGACAGAAAGGCTCGTAAGGTTGTAACTGGGCAAAGAGATACATCTTGTGGAAGGGGTAGGACCTTCCAATGGTTCCCCCTCATCAAAGGATCTTCATTCTTTGCTAAAAAGCTACGTTCCGGAGAAAGTAGGACTTCTCCTGTGGGGAAGGAACTGAATATGATCCGGGTCTCTGGATAGAGCCGACAGTTCTGAAATTCTTGCTCCTGAAAGCTAAGCTTAATAAGAATAGGGTTTTTCTTAAGAGCATTATAAATGAGCATGTGTCATTATCTGGTTTTCGGAAGCCAGTTTTAGGACATCGTTTAAGAACCATGAAACTGACGTAGGCCTTACAGAAGGCCTAAGTCTAGCACATGCCTTAGGAATAGACGAGAAGTAGGAATCCGTCAAGTCTATGTTAAATCCAAATTGAAATATCTTTTTCAAAGCTGACTTGTTTGTCGTAATCGTGCTAGCTGCTAAACCTTTTTCAAATAAGGATCTGAAAAAGGATATAGCTGAATTAACTGTCATGCTTCTAATATCCGAATCTCTCAGGAAGGTTTGCTAACTTTTTGACAGCAGCATCATACTGCCTCAAAGTCGAATCCCTTTTATCGGATTCCAAGAATAGAATATTCTGAGGGTCAATATTCGCATCTCTTTTTGCCGCAAACTTTCATGAAATCCCATAAAGTTAGGGTTTTGAGAATCCCTGAGGAAGCGAACACAGTCTTCATTTGCACTGACTGGGAGAGGCTTTTGGGACTGGGGATCTGAAGAGGACGAAGGCCCAGCTCCAAATTAGAGGATACCAGTTGCTCTTTGGCCAGTCTGGGGCTACTAGAGCCACTTGACCCTTGAATGTCCTGAGGTTTGTTCAATACTTTCATGAGAGATTCACTGGAGGGAAGAACGTAAATCTTCTCCCAGTTGTTCCAGTCTAGAGCCAGGGCGTCCGTGGCATAGGCCAGAGGGTCCAGGTTGGGGGCTACATACACGGTATTTGTGGTTCGCTTGTGAATGCGAAGAGGTCCACCTGTAGCCCTGGGACTCTTTTGAAGGATCCATTGGAACGAACTGTTGTCCAGTGACCATTCCGACTCTAGGGGTACTGATCGGGATAGGGCGTCTGCTATGACGTTTTTCTTATCCAGCTATGTGAGTGGAGGAAAGATGCCAACTGAACTTGTCTGCCAGGGAGAAGATGGCTATCATGACGTGATTTAGATGACGTGACTTGGAGCCTCCTCTGTTTATACAATGTACTACCACTGCGCTGTCCAAGACTAGCTTTATGTGGAGTACTTGGGTGGGCGTAACCTTTTTAGAGTCAAGAACACTGCCATTGCCTCCAGTACTTTATAGGACTGACGGAACTGAGTGACCAAGTCCCTTGAACCTTTTTGACCTGGGAAAATACCCTCCCCAGCCGCTTAAGACGCGTCTGTGTGGATGGTGACCCCTGGTGGAGGGAACTGAAGGGGTACTGACATTGATAAATTCTTGACTCTCGCCCATGGCCGAAGTCGATTCTTTAGAATCAAGGAGGCACTGAGGATAGTTTTGTCCCTGGACCTGACGTTTGCTCGCGAGCGCCAGATTCTGGTTAGGTCTTTCAGTTTGGCTTTCATTAAGACGTTTGTCACTGATGCAAACTGGAGAGAACCAGGATCCTTTTCCTGGGCTCTCCTTGACGCTAGTTTGTGACTTAGAAATTGCTTGACTGACTTTGCTATTTCTTTCCTTTTGGTTGATGGAATCGACAGAGTGTGGGATGCTAGATTCCATTTGAATGCCCAGCCACTGAAAGTTTGACTCTGGAGTGAGTCCTTGATTTTGGTCCTGTTTATTTTGAAGCCTAGATATTCCAGGAACTGAATCACTTTCAGAGTAGCTCTGTTGCATCTCGACTGTTTGGGGCCCAGATCAACCAATCGTCGAGATACGCTACTACCATGATCCCTTGCGATCTGAGTTGTTGCACTACCACTTCCGCTAGCTTCGTGAACACTCTGGGTGCCACGTTGAGTCCGAATGGAACTACCTTGAAGGAGAATGTCTGTCTCCTATCTTGAAACCCAGATACGGACGGAAGTGTCTTGCAAGGGAGGGGATATGATAGTAAGCGTCTGTAAGATCGATAGAGGTGGTGACGGCCCCACGGGGAATAGGGTCCGCACCTGTGAGATCGTGAGCATCTTGAACTTGTCGCAGCGGATGGCTAAGTTTAAGCGGGACAAGTCTAAGATTACCCTTCTTTTTTGTGAGCCTTTTCTTTGGCCACGCTGAACAAGCGACCTTGAATTTTAATTCTCTTGACTCTCGCTATAGCTCCTTTTTGAAGGAGATCGTCTGCGTACTCTGTCAATTCCTTGGAAGGAAGTTGACGGAAAGGTCTGGATGGAGGTGGGTTCGTCAACCAGCTCCAACCCAGACCTTTTGACACTATGCTCTGAGCCCATTGGCTGAAGTTCCACCGGTGGCGAAAGTGAAACAGCCTCCCTCCTACCTGAAGTTCTTCATTGTTCTGGTAACCGCCTACGGCCTCCTCTGAAGTGCTTTCCCCTGTTAAAGGAGCCTCCCGATCCTCTCCCACGAAAGGAACGCTTACCTCTACCATCCCTTACCCGAGCGGTCCATACTTCTGAGCAAAGCTTACTCTCGAAGGCTTGATTGTAAGCTGGAGAGATGGCGTAAGAGGTGGAGGGCTGAGGCTGAGGGGATATCCACTAAATTGGCTGTGATTGACCTTTAGAAGTGGAGGGTTGGGCTGTCTGCACTAACGGTACTGTTGGAACTTGTTGAGGAAAGCGTAGTTGCTTCTTCTGGTAAGGTTGGAAACGCCTGGGTTTCTTTTGTCCCTTACCTTTAGGAGTCAGGTCTTGCCTCCTCTTAGCCGAAAGGCCCCAACGATCCTTAAGGCTCTGGTTTAACCTGGTAGCCTCCGACTGGACCTCCTTAACCATAGCTTCTGGGAAGAGATCTGCTCCCCAGATGCTAGACAGAGTAACCTATTCGTTCATGCCGAATGGTTGCCTCTTGTAGGACATGCTTCCTACAATTCGTCCGAGCAGTGGCAAACTCAAACATATCTGACTGTACCGTTTGAGTCAGGCTTTGGTCATGAGCTTAAAAATCGGTTCTGATCCATAAGCCATGGTAGCTACCTCAGACATAGCATAGAATTGATGGATCTGCTAGACGCGATTTTGCATCAAACTCAGCCTGAATAAGGCTATCTGGGAGCCTGGGTAGCTTTTCACAAACTGCTCCATAGCACAGTCCGTTTGAGTTTGCCACTGAGAAGTATTCGGCAGTCTTCCCACAATTCTCCAACTGAGGGGAGCAACGGAGAAGTGGGATCCGCTTCCTTCAACTTGCGGTATAGGTTCCCCCTTCTGGCCGCTGGGATGGTCGACCTCGCGATCTTGGTTAGGAACGGAGCGGGGTACTCTCATCCATTGTAAAAATGGTAAAGGGACTCTTAATGGTTGTATCTTGGTGTTAGAACAATCCATGTCCTCTAAACACCTGAGCCATTCTCTCTGAGCCTGGTCTCCGTGAGTAGAGGACTGTCCTCCTTAGGTACCTTATCGTCCGCACCATAGCCGACGGCGTAAGCCTTGCGTAGCCTATGAACGGAGGCTGGAGGTCTTCCGGGAAGAACTCGAAGTCCTCTATTCTTCGGAGTCCCAAATTCCGGTATAGAGATGAGACCGTCCTGGAAGGGGGCGTATGACGCTACTCTCCACGGATTGTTCTAGAGAACTGAGGTAGTGAGTCATACGGAGGAAGTTGGGATCCACTCGTGTTGGACAGTGGAGGAGAGGCTAGAGGAGCTTCTCTCAGCCCAGCTATAATGGAGTCCTGGAAGTAATCCTGTCCGACAGACGAGAGATCATTTGCTCCATGCTACTCTTTAAGGACCCAACCAGGTCACCCACCTGTTGCAACAGGCCAGCATTGGAGTCCAAAGCCGGAGCTGCTGCGGAGGTGGAGGGGAGGCTCTGATCGGAACCAAAGGTAGCGAACTGGTGATTCTGCCGGAGTGCGAGATCTCTCTCTGGAGGATTTACTCCTCGAGGACTTAGAGCCGGAGCTAGAAGCTTTAGACCTGATGCTCCGGGATTCCCAGCCGGAGACTTACGGGAGGAGGATGAAGCCGAAGTCGTCTTCTTAGACGACGACGACGTCTTAGTCAAAGTCATCACCTTAGACTTGACCTTAGGTCTAACCGAAGCACCAGGAGGAGAATATTTCGTCACCCGTAAAGCCTTGGAAGGATGGAGAGGTTGCAGGAGTAGAAGAAACAGTTACGCCCAAGGGTGACCCTTGGGTGTCCACCGTACCTACCTCGACCAACAGGTCGTCTATACCTACCATAGGTTCAACATTAATATCTAGGGTCGCGACATCCGTAGAGATATCCTGGTCCTGATCAGTTTAATGAGGTGGCCAGCTGTTGTTGGATGAAGGCGATAGTCGGATCCGCTTCTACCGGGTCGACGTATCCTGTCGCCTTGCCTCCGGGGTGGAAGATTAGTAATGCCAACCGCTTCTCTAGGATGTAGGGCTGTCCCTTGGCGGCGTTTTTCCCAAAACCGCCGACCCAGGCCCGCAGGGTAGCCAGTGCGGTATCTCTTACCGCCGGAGCCTGGAAGAGAGGGCGTAGTTTAGATTTAAGAATCACTTAAAACTAAAACTTAAAGTATAACTTAAATTAATTGCCTTAAGTTAATATGATGAAAACTTAAGCGCTAACAAAAGAAAGCGGAGCAGCTACTGGAGTATGTAAAACTTACCCTCCAAAAGCTGGCTCACCAGATCGTAACATATGGTACACGTCTCATGGTACCAGACCTGGATGTCCCCGAGCGGAGTCGCGCATGGAGCATGGGACCGGCAAACTTCGTGTCCACAAGGGTCCTGAAGTGTGGCGGAACATCCCGGATGCTCACAGTTGGTGGCCTGTAAGTGGGGAGACACATGAGTATCTTAAAAAACATCACTTACAGTCTAAAGGACAGAAGAGCTCCGATGCATGCCGGAGCTCGGAAAAACTTGGGCATAACCCCTACCTGCATCGCCTGAATAGGCTATAATCCCGGAGAGATCCGGTAAGATATGTAAGGGAGGGGGATGGTTTAAGGTTTCTTAAGATAAACTTAAAGATAACTTAAACCTAACACACAAGCACCCGGACTAAAGTCCAGTGCGTAGCGGAGTGTAGTACTCAGCAAAACGGTAAGGTTAGTAGAGACCCACTGTATGCTCCGGTCCACCCTACTGGGTGGACTAACAACTTTCCGCTGGATACCAGGACTCCGATCAGGAAGGAACCCTAGTAAGATGGGAAAGAGCGAGAAGACATACAGGCTCAAGCTAGCCCGGAGCGACAAGGTAGCGCGGAGGGTGGGCATGGCCAGTACACTCCGTACCAACCGCCGGACCGAGAAGCCGAGAGGTCGAGACCAGTCTGGGTCTGTCCCGACTCCCTAGCCCCTCCGCCTGAGGGGAGAGAGGGAGGCAGGCTCGGGTATGAGGAGCGAGCATGGGCAGACCGACCCGCCCCCGCCCGACTCTATGGAAGAGCGGGAGGGGGGGGAAGAATGACTGGACAGGCGTCTGGCTGGCCCGTGATCACGAAGTGACCACGAGGCGGTAAGACCAAAAACGACAACTAAGCCTAGGACAACCACTGATCAGGGAAATGCTATCGGGAAGCATACTGAACTGAAAAGCGGAGGCAAATAAGCCCACTGGGCCGAACCAACTGATCAGAGATGCTATAGGGAAGCAACCGAACTGATGAGCGGTAGTATAGGCTCAAAGAGCCAGGACCTAGGCTAAGCCAGACGCCTAACTAACCTAACAATAATAAATACACAGTTTATATAAATAAATGAAAGAAAGAAGAAAACAATATAGCAGGAGCAAAAATCCAGGAGTGTACGACTACCCGAAGGCAGTCTACCACTCAAGCTAGTCAGAGGCCGATACTAAGAACCTGGACTAGGGTCTGGATATAAGAAGCCTACGTAAGTAAATACATGCATGCATGACAACCTGAGTAGACCGTACCTAAGTAAAGCGGATAATCATAAAGAGCGAAGATAAATAAGGGGATGTTCTAGGTATGGGAGACCAAGAACGAACCCATCCACGAGAGGCAGAACCATGCTGCCATGCTTCCGACCCCGAGATCGATTTATACCTAAAAAACGGCAAATACTGTCTCAGGGCCGGAAAAAACCAACTAACCGTAAATACTGAGTACTTTAACTTAGCTGCTGCGATAGCTGCACGCTCCATAATAGAAATCCAATGAAGGGAGGACAAAAAACACAGAGAGGAAAATATACACAACCGAGCTCGTGTGTGCTAACTTGAAAGGATGGCCACCAGAGGCGCAGCAGTCGGCAGCATGGGATGGAGTAGTAGTAGTACGAGCTGCTCACTCTGTGGGTCGGCTCCCCTCTTGGAGGATTTTGTAGTGGGAGATTTCTATTTGGCATTTGGCTCGTGGTAGTGGTCTCACTCGCCTAGTGTTTCATACCGACAACCCTCCTGGAGGGTGGCGACGATCAGTTATACTGACCTTTTTCTTATTTTATTTATTCTCTGGTATGTGTTAGTACATTTACCCTAGAAATAATAGATTAAAGGATATTTCGCGCAGCGACACGAGCTGAGCCCAGAAATATTAATTTATTAGAGTTAAGACATATTATCATATCTGTTTTGGAATATTTCCAAGATCTTTTGGAACTTTTACTAATTTTGTACCATAGATATATGTAAATTTGTACTGTACATATACTAATAATATTAGTGTGTTAGATGTAGACATCTTATGATATCTGTTTTGGGAATGTTCTTCCTGAAGATTTCCAAGAACTTTTGGAAGTTCTTCTAATTTTGTATTAGATATATGTAAGATTAATATAGTATTAAACATGTTTGTTTAAATATTCTGATTTTATTTCAGTTCCTTTATCAGGTGTTTATTTCCAAGCTATGGGACCAATTCTCTGTTATTATTTCACGGAGCGGCACAGGTTGAGCCCAGAAAAGGGATTTTGACAGACGAAAAATCTATTTCTAGGCGAGAGACCTGTGCCGCCCAGTGAACCCACCCTTCTTTTTTCCTCACCCGAGACTGGTCAAAGCTTGGGTGCTATGAGGAATGTTTGGGAATGCGTGGGTAGTTGTAGTAGTAGCGGGCAGTAGCTGGATGTAGAATGGCACCTCGTAGTAACGGGGGATGTTGGGAGAGGAGATAACTAATTGGTAAGAGACCTCTGACAGTGGTTTTATCACACCCCAGTTACTATACCGACACCCTATATGGGTGAGCGAGCTGGGCATATGCCTAGCATTCCATGCAACTTTTTTCTCTGGTATATATAGGAGTTTTATACCTTAGAAATGATGCTATAAGGAGCATTTCACTGGGCAGCACAGGTCTCTCGCCCAGAAATAGATTTTTCCTCTGTCAAAATCCCTTTATCATGCAGTGTACCTATAGTGTAACATTTCACTTGATTTTTTGTCTTAAACATGACAATCTATTTCACAGAGAAAATAATATAAATATGTGCAATAAAGTTAACTGTTTAGGACAAAAGAGTTTCTGGTCCTTATTAGAGTGTTTAGTCCAACTTAATGCTCACAATCAAACAAATGACAATGTTGTGGGAGGGGGCCACATAAGCACAGATTCTAAGACTTGATAATTTACATAAGCACAAAAGAAAAGCTTGATAACTTTCACTACTTCTGATGAGACAGATCCTTGAGATATACTGGTATAACAGTGACAAATGTGGAGGTCCTGAATAGGATACATTCCAACTGAATTCAAATTGACAGTTATAGCAAGAAAGTCAGCTGGATGGGAAGTTGGAGGTAAAGTTGGGAGAGATTGAGGTGGAAGTGTGCTCTATGGTACTGGGAGATGAGCAAATGCCATGTTGTTCCCTGTTTGGGATGGATTTGTTTGAGGAAGACTGGATTGGTAGTGGATGATGGGAAAGGACTTCTTTTGAAAGATGAGGTTGTAGTAGGGAGAATTCAAAGTGAGGCAGTAAGCAAGGCTAGATTTGTGGGAGCGATTAGTAGAAATCTGAGTGAGGAGGAGGATATAGTGGAGTTGGATAAGAGTAAGGATGAATTCCTAACAATGGAGGCAACTGAGATGCAACAGAATTGTTTTTTGGTGAGTGAGCAGAGGAGGTGTATGAGAGAGGTACCTGGGAAAAGATGGCCTTTGTCGTTGAGTAAATGGATGTGGTTTGCTGAGAGTTTGTGTTGTGTATTTTTCAAGAGAGAAGATAGTGGAGTTATGTATGTTCCAGTGTTCTCAATGAGTGGAGCAGTGGGGATGTGCATGTTAGTTCATGAGAAATATGGACATATAGGGAAGTTTAAAATGATTGAATGTACAAAAGTGTCTGTTTTCCCCGTATTTGAGGAAAATCTGTACGGATGTAGCAGTTACGTGTGAAGAATGTCAGAAGGGAAAGTATCAGAGAGTGTATGCTAGCCCACCCGTTATGTAGGCAATTGTTATGGTAGACCATAAGAGTAAGTTTGTAAGTTGTGCAGCTGTAAAGAATAAGAGTAGTGAGAATATTGCAAGAGTAGTCAGTATGGTCTTGTTGCCTGCATGTGTGAGGAAGGCGGTAAGAATGTTGAGTGATAATGGGCTGGAGTTTCTTGTTAGACCTTTTGAGTGAATGTTGGGAGATTGGGGTATCGAGCAGGTAGTAACAACTCCATACAGGACAAGCACGAATGGATTGGCAGAACAAACCATAAGGACTCTGAGTAAGTTGTTACGAATGTTGACCAATAGAGAATGAGTGGGGTTTGTTGTATAATGGGTCAGTACATATAAGCACAGAAAGAGGATGTAATTAATTTTGAAGGATTTGAGTGGGATGTGGAAAGAGTGAACTTGGTGAGTACAAGGGATGTATACAAGGATATGTAAGAGTTGGGTGAATTGGAAGCAATGCCAAGTTGTGAAGAAGACAGTACGTATATAGTGCGAGTTCCCTTTGACTGAAAGTGTTGAAAGACTGAATGTGGGAGTGAGTGTGGATGAGAAGGAATTTGTAGTACAGTGTTCCCCCCGTATTCGTGGGGGATGGGTACCAGACACTCCCACGAATAGCTTGAACCCGCGAATAGTTAGAACTCCCCTCTGAAAATGCTTATATCTGCCTATCTTGAAAGTTCAAATACCAAATGTGTACTTAAAGTATCATCCTACATCAAATATACCATTGAATTGGTATTATTAATATCATTTCAAAGTCATATGAAACATTTTACCATTAGAAATATATAAATAGCCAATAACAGAGAGAGAGAGAGAGAGAGGAGAGAGAGAGAGAGAGAGAGAGAGAGAGAGAGAGAGAGAGAATAACTCCTTGATGTCAAAAGATTGAAATAAACTTCTATAGGCAACACTTCTTCCCCTCCCATAAATACATATATCTTTTCCTGAGAAGAAGGAAGAGAGGACTGAACAATCTGTTTGTCTATCAGTTTTTTTGCTGAGAGAGAGAGAGAGAGAGAGAGAGAGAGAGAGAGAGAGAGAGAGAGAAACACCAAATGTATACCTATGTAACATCCTACATCAAATTTACCTTAAATTATTATTATATTACTTTATTAATCTTAGAGATTGTATTAATTTAATTTCAAAGTAATCCTAAACATTAGTACCTTTAAAGGTATATAGTACATCCATACGTACTTCTAACACTTGCAGCCAAGAGAGAGAGAGTTACCACTATAAAATACATCTCTTGTGGAGAGAGAGAGAGAGAGAGAGAGAGAGAGAGAGAGAGAGAGAGAGAGAGAGAGCGAGCTATGAAATACATATCTTGTGGAGAGAGAGAGGGAGAGAGTTGTCCTTACAGTATTTCTGGGCTCAGCTCGTGTCGGCCTATGAAAGGATCCTTAATATCATTCTTTCTAGGTAAAATTAATCTAAAATTACCAGAGAAAAACAAAATTAAGAAAATGTCAGTAAAACTGACTCGCTCACTCTTAAAAAGAAGTGTCGGTATGGTAATAGGGGCGAGTGGGAACACTACCACGAGACATTCACCAATTAGACCTTCCAATCAGAATCCCCACAAGAGAGAGCTGATACCAACGGGCGATGCAGCCGCTACTACTACTACTAGAGGACGCCACGGACAGCAGCGCCCCTAGCGTACATCCTTAATATTTAGCGCTAGCGTCCAGACGCATTTTTCTCTGTGCTGTGCATTTTACGAGGATTTATTATCTTCTTCAAGATGGAACGTTCTGCAATCGCAACGGCTAAGTTAAGTGCCTCATAAGTAGTGTTTTACTATATTTTTGTCTTCCGGGGACCAGTATTTTCCTTCTGATAGGTCATATACGGTTTCCCGGTTGTCTCGTGGCGGCGCCATGCTGCCTCGTTAAGAATTCCCGGTCCTCCATACTGGGACTTCTTATTCTTATGGGCTTACCTTTTACGTTCATCGTTTTTACATCGAGTTTTAGCTAGTTTAGCCCCCTTACCATTTCTCTTAGTTTGGTACTTAGGGCTATTATTATTGTTCCAGCCCAGCATCCCGGCTCTTGCTCTTCATCGGCTTTCGCTGGCTCCGAGTAGGCTTCTGTTCCTCGGAACAGTTTGCCTCCTCCTGGGCTTCTTTTTCTTCTACTAAAAGTGTCTTTTCCATCTTTACGATGTAATTTTATTCTATTTAGGGTGTTAGGCTAGCCTAGGTGCATGTTCCATGATTTGGTACAGCCTGGTTCACGTGGCCCTCCCACGGTTGTGTTGCTCGCGGCTTAGGCCACTTGCGGTCACGTGTTCCATCGCACCTTACCCTTCCCCTTCCCTCCCTACCAGGTATAGGGAGGTGCTGGGGGACCCCTTGGTTGTCATGACAACTTCGTTGCCCTCCTCCCTCCCTCTCTGAGGTGGCCAGGGGTCCCTCCCAGCGGGGGGTATAGGGCGACCACTCATAGGGTACTGTGTCTCCGAGCGGATAGTTGTTGAGACGGGGAGGAGTAGGCCACCCCCCCCCTCTCTCTCTCCCGCCGTGTTTCGCCGAGACCCTCCCCCCCCACCCCCCCCCCCTTCCCCAGTTGCTCAGCCACCTTCCTTTCTATAACGAACGGAGCCCTTCCGTCGCAGCCGGGGCACCATTGGTATAGATTACTGGCTCCGCCAGCGGGCGGGGAGGGGTGGTCACTACTAGTGGTCGGTTGCTTGCCTACTATATCCTTATATCTCTCCCCCCGCTACCGAAGGGAGCTTGCTTCTTACCCGGGCACTCTTCTAGTAGACGGGTGGAGGAAGGTTTGATATTATTATATTTTAAGGATATACCCTAATTTTACGATGATTTGTTTAATTTTATTATTCATATGCTTACCATCCCCGCCATTTTTCGTCGTGGTTTCCTTTTACCACCACTCCTGGTTGGATTCTATCTTATGTCCCCGCCGCCAGCGGAGCATAGCCTAGGACCAACCAACCTTGTTACCACACGTATTATGGCGGGGCTCTGGTTTAATCTAACTTTCTCGCTCCGGCACCAGCGGAGCAACTGTTAGACTGTAAGTGTTCTCCTGATACTCATGTATTTTTCCACTTACAGGCTACCAACTGTCAGGTCCCGGCGTGCAACGCGACGTTGTACGACCCCTGCGGCCATGATGAGTGCAGGTCTCACGCTCCTTGTGCCACGTCATTCCAACGATATATCGTTCTGGCACCCGGAAGCCCCTGCGCCATCTGCTACGACCTAGTCGGTCAGCTGGTGGAGGGGGTAAGTCGATTATAGGCTTCTTTATCACTTACTAACAACTCTTTGATATAAGTTTGTTAACCCCGTTCCGCCATTAGAAGCTCATCTCGTCCTTTCTTCCAGGCTACCAGTGTGAGGGAGGTCTTTGCTCTACCCTGAAAGCGTGGGTGGGCGGCTTCGGGAGATAACGCCGCCAAAGGCCAGCCGTACATCCTTGATAAGAAGCTGGCGTCCATATCTTCCCGGCGGGCAAGTCGACAGGGTGGTATGTTTGACCCCCTTGTCCGCAGCCCCCTCTCATAGCCTCCATCCAGCAAGATCTCCAGCAATCTTTCGGGGTCGTAGCCTCTCAGGAGTCGTCCCGGACGTCGCTGCCCTGGACCTAAACATCGAGCCGATGGCGGTTGGGGTAGAGGATTGGTTGGTTGAGGTAGGTGTGTCGGGCGCCCAAGGTCTTTCCTTGGGTGTTCCCGGATCTTCTCCTGTCCCTTCTTCGAGCGCCTCTTTCCAAGGCTTTGTGGGATCTGAGATCCCTACCCGCCCTCCCGCTCTCTCTGTACCTCCTAAGGTGAAGGGACAGAGAGAACCGAAGACTCTATCTAAGACGACTTCTAAGAAGTCATCTTCGTCTTCTTCGGCTAGGAAGTCTTCGACTTCTTACGCTGACGCGGTGAAGGCCAAGCCGAGCTCTTCTTACTCGAAGAGCTCTAGAAGCAGGCTTCTAAGAGAAGGCTCGCGCTCCCCGCCGAGCCAGTGCCTTCTCCTGCCTCCACCGCATCCACTCTCCGGCAACGCCCCGGTGGGGGGAGCGGGACCCAGCACCTTTGATCCTCCACTACTTTCTCAGCATGTGGTGATGCAACAGGTGGGTGAGTTGGTTGGTTCGCAAGTCTCCGCCCTGGGGACGAAATTTAAGAGCAGATGTTTGCACAACTGTCAAGCACCCTGTCTCAATCAGGCCAAATCCATCCAGGATCTCTCTAACAGGGTTAGAGAGAATGAGGACCGAGTGGCTGGGCTCTCTCAGGTCCCTCTTCCAGTCTCCCCAGGGCCAAGCGCTGGTATTTTCCAGCTCCCGCCAATACGACTCTCTGCAGCTTTCTCTATGGAGGAACCCTTGGAGAGTAAGCGCCTACGCTCCAATTTAAGGATGGGATGATCTCTATCCCGGAGTGTGGAACTCGAAGGATTGAGGACTTCGAGTTTTATCCTCCGGGTCTGACGCAGCCTTTCATCGGCTATGCTAGGCTGACTGTAGCGGCTCTTACTAGGGAAGACAAGATCTCTAGGGAAGATGTTCTACAGTAGGGATCATGCCCAACGGGAATGGGTTCACTGCCTTGAGGACTGGGAGTGCACAAAACACTAAGCTCCAGGCCTATAAGAGTCCTTTCACTATTTTTGCGACGGAAGAAGAGGCTTCTCTTCCGTTCGCCACGAAAATAGTTAGAGGGGACTCTTCAGGCAGTCCTCAAGGATGAGCCCATGCCACAGCTAAGGGAGGCGGAGTCTACTTCTCCAGCTCTTCCCAGCTTTTGGAGAATTGTGGGTAGAACTTGCCAGCCACATTCACGCTTGGCAAGCTCAACCGGACTGCGCCATGGAACCAGTTCGGAGAGAAGCTTCCAGACTGTTGCCTGATTCCTTGATTCAGGCGGAGTTTGACGCGCGAAATAGGTTTGGCAGGTCCCTCAATTCTCTAATAATAACGGAAATGGCTGCTCTTTCATATGCTACAGAACCGCTGTTTAAGATCTTGGCCAAATCCCAGCTTCAGACGGTTCAGACGGATTGCTTTCGACTTCTTCCAAGCTAGGAGGAATTGCCGAAAGCATGTTCTGCAGGAGTACACTATTAGGCACGAGCCTAATAGACTCCTGGCTTCTAGCATGTGGGAGCGGATCTCTTCCCAGAGTCCGCTGTAAATGAAGTGCACCACGAGGCTGCTAGGCTCAACCAGAGCCTTAGAGCTAGGTGGGGAATTTCATCGAAGAGGAAGCAAGAATCCGCCCCCACTGCTGGTAAGAAACCAAAGAAGTCTGGTAAAAGGTTCCAGCCTTACCAGAAACACCAGCAACAGCAGCAATTTGTCCAGGCCGCCCGGTCCCGGTTACCCAACAGGACAACCCGGTAGTTCGAAACAGAACCAGCCCATCCTCCTGCTGTCTCCTCAATCACAACCGTCGACCTCCTACGCACTCTCGCCGGCCTTCAACCCTTCGTATGAAGGTCAGGGCTACGCTCCCTTTAACAAGCAGCCGAGAGGTAGGCGAGAGGCTACTTTCGCCAGCGTGGCGCAGGACGGGTCGAGACAAGGAGCAGGCAGTTCAGAGGAGGCGTGGTGGTCAACCCGCCCATCACCAGTGAGGCTCCCCAGTAGGAGGGAGGCTGTTCCTCTTCCGTCACAGGTGGGGGTTCAGCAATTGGGCACAGAGCATAGTGTCCAAAGGATTGGGTTGGAGTTGGATCAAAGATCCTCCCCCAATCAAATCATTCCACCAAATACCATCAGAGGAATTGACAGATTACGCGGAGGAACTCCTTCAGAAAGGAGCTATTGCGAGAGTCAAGCATCTAAAATTTCAAGGTCGCTTATTCAGCGTGCCAAAGAAAGGCTCAACAAAAAGAAGGGTAATCTTAGACTTGTCAAAGCTAAACTCTTTCATTCGTTGCGACAAGTTCAAGATGCTTACCCTCTCGCAAGTAAGGACCTTACTTCCGCGTGGAGCCGTCACATGCTCCATCGATCTTACAGACGCATACTATCATATCCCTATAGCCAGACACTTCCGCCCATTCCTAGGGTTCAGACTAGGAAATCAGACATTCTCATTCAAAGTGATGCCCTTCGGTCTGAATGTAGCCCCCAGGGTATTCACGAAAATAGCAGAAGTGGTTGTACAACAATTGAGAACTCAGGGAATCATGGTAGCAGCTTACCTCGACGATTGGTTGATCTGGGCACCAACGTCGAGGAATGTCTCAATGCCACCAAAAAGGTAGTTCACTTTCTGGAACATCTGGGGTTCCAGATAAAACAAAACGAAATCCAGACTTACCCCGGAGTCTCGTTTCCAGTGGCTGGGAATCCAATGGGATTTGTCTTCCCACAATCTGTCAATTCCAGTGGCCAAACGGAAGGAAATAGCAAAATCGGTCAGGCAATTTCTCAAATGCAAGCAAACATCAAGGAGAAACCAGGAAAGAATCCTAGGGTCCCTTCAGTTTGCTTCGATAACAGATATCCTCCTGAAAGCAAGGCTAAAAGATATAAATCGAGTTTGGCGATCGAGAGCAAACACCAAATCTCGAGACAAGTTGTCAGTAATTCCACAGATCCTTCGCAATCAACTCCGTCCATGGTCGAAAGTAAAGAACTTAACCAAGCAGGTACCCCTTCAATATCCCCTTCCAGTGTTAACCATTTCACAGAAAACGGATGCCTCCCTGTCCGGGTGGGGGGATATTCTCAGTTCAAACAAGTTCAGGGGACTTGGTCAGTTCAATTTCGCCAGCTCCACATAAACGTTCTGGAAGCAATGGCAGTATTTCTTACCTTGAAGAGACTGCTTCCCCCGAAAAAAGTTCTCATCTAAGGCTAGTTTTGGACAGTGCAGTGGTAGTTCATTGCATCAACAGGGGAGGGGGGGTCCAAATCCAAGCATGTGAACCATGTCATGATAGCCATTTTGCCCTAGCAAACAAACACAATTGGCATCTGTCCGCCACTCACCTGGCGGGGGTAAGAAATGTGATAGCAGACGCTTTGTCCCGGTCAGTGCCTCTGGAATCAGAATGGTCCCTAGACGACGGGTCATTCCAGTGGATAAGCGGAGAGTCCCAGGTCTCCAAGTAGATCTCTTCGCCTCACAAGCGAACCACAAGCTCCCTTGCTATGTGGCCCCCAACCTGGACCCTCTGGCTTATGCCACGGACGCCCTATCGTTAGATTGGGATCAGTGGAGAAAAATTTATGTTTTTCCTCCAGTGAATCTTCTCTTGAAAGTCTTAAGCAAGCTGAGGGCTTTCAAAGGAATAGTAGCTCTGATTGCACCGGACTGGCCCAAGAGCAACTGGTATCCTCTTCTTCTGGAATTGGTCTCCGACCTCAACGGATTCCCAATCCCAAACTGTCACAATCAGTACAAATGAGGACTGTGTTCGCTTCTCTCAGGAATTCTTCAGACCCTAACTTTATGGACTTCATGAAGTTTGCGGCTAATAAAGATGCTAATATTGATCCACAAAATATTCTCTTCCTAGATCAGATAAGAGAGAGTCAACCATTAGACAATATGACTCAGCTGTTAAAAAATTAGCATCTTCCTGAAAGAATCAAACACAATACAAAAAAACCATGACAGTTAATCTAGCTATATCCTTTTTCAGGTCCTTATTTGAAAAAGGTTTAGCAGCTAGCACTATTACTACTCATAAATCGGCTTTGAAGAAAATCCTTCAGTTAGGTTTTCAGATAGATCTGACTGAATCTTATTTCACGTCTATTCCTAAAGCCTGTGCTAGACTTAGACCTTCTCAAAGGCCTACTGCAGTTTCATGGTTCTTAAATGATGTCCTCAAACTAGCTTCAGATTACTGACAACAAAAATCGTCTTGTACATTCATAATGCTTCTTAGGAAGACATTATTCTTATTAAGCCTAGCTTCAGGAGCTAGAATTTCAGAACTGTCGGCTCTATCCAGAGATGGCGGGTCATGTGGAATTCCTCCCCCTCAAGAGAAGTTCTGCTTGCTCCGGATCGTAGCTTTTTAGCTAAAAATGAGGATCCTCTGGCAAGGTGGGCTCCTTGGAAGTCATCCCACTTCCCCAAGATCCTTCTCTCTGCCAGTATCAACTTTAAGAGCCTTTCTATCTCGTACATCCTCAAGATCCTCAGGTCCTCTCTTCATGAGAGAAAAAGGTGGTACTTTGTCAGTAAAAGGTATTAGACAACAAATCCTTTACTTTATTAACAAGCCAATCCTGATTCATTCCCAAAAGCACATGACATCAGGGGAGTAGCCACCTCAATTAATTACTTTCAACATATGAACTTTGAGGATCTTAAAAAGTATACTGGATGGAAATCCCCGACAGTCTTTAAACGTCATTACCTAAAGTCCTTGGAATCTTTAAAATTTTCAGCAGTAGCAGCGGGAAACATTGTTTCTCCTGATACTGCATAGTAGTCGTAGTATAGATCCAGGTCTCCTTTCTACCTACCTCAGCCAACATGCCTCACCCTATCGCCATGCTACTCAGATATCCTAGCCTTAGCCGCTGAATCATACCAGTGGATTGTCCCTTTTTTTTTTGCTAGGGACATCCACAACTGTACTGTTATTGTACTTCAGTGTACCTACCCTTATTTTTATGCTAGGGTAGGACACAATGTGTTTGTATATTATGTAAATAATTTTCTAAGTAAATCTAATTTGTAAAAATTACACTGCATTGTTATATTTACTGTATTTACTGTAATTTTAAGTACTTTACATTACTAACTTTCTTTTATGTTACTGTTTAAAATAAGTTAGACTTAAGTACTTAGTTTATATGCTGTAATTGATTTACTTATATTATATACCTCATTTTACAACTGCTTTTCATTTGTCCCTTTTTTTCCCATCTTGTCTGTTTCTCTGGTACTCTTTCATAGGCCGACACGAGCTGAGCCCAGAAAAGGGATTTTGACGAAGGAAAAATCTATTTCTGGGTGATTGGCTCGTGTCGCCCTATGAAACCCACCCTGTATTGTTTGCCCCCCCTGCAGGACAAGATGTTTTTAGATTAAGGATGACCGCTAGGGGCGCTGCTGTCCGTGGCGTCCTCTAGTAGTAGTAGTAGCGGCTGCATCGCCCGTTGGTATCAGCTCTCTCTTGTGGGGATTCTGATTGGAAGGTCTAATTGGTGAATGTCTCGTGGTAGTGTTCCCACTCGCCCCTATTACCATACCGACACTTCTTTTTAAGAGTGAGCGAGTCAGTTTTACTGACATTTTCTTAATTTTGTTTTTCTCTGGTAATTTTAGATTAATTTTACCTAGAAAGAATGATATTAAGGATCCTTTCATAGGGCGACACGAGCCAATCACCCAGAAATAGATTTTTCCTTCGTCAAAATCCCTTTTGACAGCTTCCCAAGCTCCGAGCATCTCTGGAGTTGAGATAAGGTAGGGAAATGGACACAGAGAAAGATGAAGGGAAGAATAATTTTTATTTGAAATTACAGTTATATTATTATTATTATTTGAAAATATTAATAAACACATACATCTACCATAAAAATTCTCTCATCTCTGTAAGAGAGAGGAGTTATCCTTATGTAAGTGAAATGGAAAGGTTATTTTTATCTCTTGAAAATACTACCACATATGAATTTTGTAATTACAGTTTTATTATAATTATTAACAACTGAAGATATCAATAAACATGTTACATACAAGTCCCATAAAAATTCTTTCATCTCATTGAGAGAGAGAGAGAGAGAGAGAGAGAGAGAGAGTTTGTTTATCTCTCTGTTTCTCAGAAAATACTTCTAACGCCTCCAGCGAAACAGAGGGAGAGAGTTACCACTATGACATACATATCTTGTGTGGCAAAAGAGAGAGAGAGAGAGAGAGAGAGAGAGAGAGAGAGAGAGAGAGTTATCCATATTTAAAAGAGTGAAATGGATAGATTATTGTATTCTTTACAATACTATCACATAATATGAATTTTTACAGTTATATTAATATTATTATTATTATTATTTGAAAGTATTAATAAACATATAGTACATGTCCTACAAAAATTCTCGCATTTCAGAGAGAGAGAGAGAGAGAGAGAGAGAGAGAGAGAGAGAGAGAGAGAGAGAGAGAGAGAGAGAGAGAGAGAGAGAGAGAAATTACATGAACACTTAGTGGCAACAACACAACAGCTCCTCCCCCTCCTGTAACATTACTTTATTTATTTGACAGCTTTAGTACCTGGAGTTAGCGAGAGAAGACTGGGATTTCCTTCATTCTTACATAATTTTTTAAATTCTAAACTAAAATCTTACTAATGCACTATAGTATTTTTTCAATGAACTGATATTGCTGTTTACATTAACCCTCTTACGCCGACTGGACGTATTTTAGGTCGACATTTTTTGTCTCCCGTGTGCCGACTGGACGTATTTTACGTCGACTTACAAAAGTTTTTTTTAAAATTCGCGGAAAAATACTTATAGGCCAACCAGCCTAAAACTTTTGAATCACGCACCTTGGGGGATGCTGGGAGTTCACGGATCAAGGTGTTGTTTTGTTTACAATCGTTACGCAGGCGCGCAAGTGCGAATTTCTTTCTTGCCGCACTAAAAAGTATCTGTGACACATCTCAGAAATTATTTCGTCACTTTGACATACTTTTTGTACCATTGTAAATTAGCCGTTACATGAAGTATTATATATGAAAATTTGCGCATTTTTATGTAGAATACAACAATAAAATACTCATGATTGTAGCTTTTATCAGTTTTGAGATATTTTCATATAAATAACGATAATTGCCAAAATTTCAACCTTCGGTCAACTTTGACTACCGAAATGGTCGAAAAACGTAATTGTAAGCTAAAACTCTTATATTTGAGTAATATTCAATCATTTACCTTAATTTTGCAACTAATTGGAAGTCTCTAGCACAATATTTCGATTTATGGTGAATTTATGAAAAAACTTTTTCCTTACGTCCGCGCGGTAACTCTTCCAAAAAAAATCATACATGCGATTGTGGTAATGTTTGCACCATTTTAAAATTAGCCGTTATATAAAGTTTTATATATGGAAATTTGTGCAATTTCATGCACAATACAACTAAAAACAACCCATGGTTGTAGCTTTTATCAGTTTTGAGATATTTTCATATAAATAACGATAATTGCCAAAATTTCAACCTTCGGTCAACTTTGACTCTACCGAAACGGTAGAAAAACGCAATTGTAAGCTAAAACGCTTATACTCTAGTAATATTCAAGCATTTACCTTCGTTTTGCAACAAATTGGAAGCCTCTAGCACAATATTTCGATTTATGGTGAATTTATGAAAAAAATAACATTTTCTTTATGTCTGCGCGGTAACTCTTCCGAAAAAATCATATGTGCGATTGTGGTAATGTTTGCACCATTTTAAATTAGCCGTTACATACAGTTTTATATATGAAAATGTGCGCAATTTCATGTAGAATACAACAAAAAATAATTGAAGGTTGTAGCTTTTCTCATTTTTGAAATATTTGCATATAAATCACGATAAATAGAAAAAAACCATGTTCGATCAACTTTGACTCTACCGAAATGGTCGAAAAACGCAATTGTAAGCTAAAACTCTTACAGTCTAGTAATATTCAGTCATTTATCTTCATCTTGAAACAAATTCGAAGTCTCTAGCAAAATATTTAGATTTATGGTGAATTTTTAAAAAAAATCTTTCCTTCCCTCCGCCCCCCGGATTCTCCGTCACAAATCTCCGAAATATGTACGTCCCATTCTTGGAATATTTGCTCCGTTTCATATTAGGTATTTCATAGAGTTTTATATATGAAGATGTGCGCAATTTCATGTAGAATAAAACGAAAAATATTTGAAGGTTGTAGCTTTTCTTATTTCCGAAATAATTGCATATAAAAAATATATATATAAAAAAGTTATACATTCAGTCAAATTTAACTCGTCAGATATGGTCAAAAACTGCAATTGTAAGCTAATACTCTTACAGTATAGTAATATTCAATCATTTTTCTTCATTTTGAAAGAAATTGGAAGTCTCTAGGACAATATTTAGATTTATGGTGAATTTTTGAAAAAAAAAAATTTGCTTACGTCCGCGCGTTACGAATTCATGCATTATTTTGTGATAATATTTTCTCTGTGTTGCTTTTATCGATTTACAATGTGTTATATACCAAAATGATCGCAATTTAGTGTACATTACAACGAAAAAAAAGTAACTTGTTACCTATAACCGTTTTGCGCACAGCGCGATTTGAATACAATTATATATGAAATTTTGTTTTTGCGCTATCATATATCGCATTATTTATATATGATAATGATAATTTTTTTCATTTCTGATGGTTGCCTACTAAACTTCAGCCAATGACAAAAAAAAGGAGCCAAAATGAACTCTTAATCTTGAAAACTAAGCGCGCTGTGATTTTTTGAAAAAAAATATTTTTTCCGCTTCCGCGCTCACTCTGAAACACCTCCGGCACACGGGAGACAATTTTTTTTTTTACGGCTTCGGTGTAAGAGGGTTAACATCAATATTTGAAAATAGTAAATCATTTATCTATCATACAAAAAACATACATCTCTGTAAGAGAGAGAGAGAGAGAGAATTACATAAACTTGAGTGGGCAATACAACACAACTCTCTCCCCTCCCATTACATTACTTGACATATTTGACAGCTGTTGGACCCCAACCGCCTCAGCTTGGGTACCTGGAGTTCAAAGACAGATGCTGGGTAGAATGGATTTTCTTTCATTCTTACATAATTTTCTTATTTATAAACTAAAATCTTACTAATTTACTTCAGTATTTTCTTTAATGAATTGATATTATTGCTGTTTCATTAATATTGATATCTGATAATTAGTAAACCATTTATTTATCATACAAAAAAACATACATCTCTGTGAGAGAGAGAGAGAGAGAGAGAGAGAGAGAGAGAGAGAGAGAGAGAGAGAGAGAGAGAGAGAGAGAGAGAGAGAGAGTTATCCTTATTTGAAATAGTGAAATGGAGAGATTATTGTAGTATTTCTTTAAAATACTATCAGATATGATTTTTTCAATTACAGTTATATTACTATTATTATCATTATTTGAAAATATTAATAAACATATGAAACATACATGTACCATAAAAATCTCTCATCTCAGTGTAATCTTATTACACTTACTAATGCAGTATTAATCAATATTAATATTTGAAAATTAGTAAATCATTTTTGTAACATAAAAATGTATTTAGTCATGAAAATAACATCAAAATACACCAACTAGTGATTATTTTTGTCGGAAAACCCTGCGAATGGGCGAATTTCCAGCAAAAAATCGGTAGATATGGTCCAGAGAGAAATCCGTGAATCAGTAAGTGCACAATCCGGAAAACACAAATGGGGGGGGGGGGCACTGTACTGGAAAGTGTAAATGGGGAAATTCTGGACAGCTTGAGGGAAAGGATGGCAGAAATAAATGAGAGTATGGAAGAGATGATAGCAGCCATGTCGGGTGTTGGCAAAGTTGAAACCGACGTAAGTCTCCATAGTTTCAATGAGCTTGGTGTAAGTAATTCGGAACCAAGGCTAGGTAAGTCCAATGTGGTTGGAATAGAAGTCAATGTGTAATGAATATTACATGATAAAAGTAATGTGGGAACATTCCTTAGAAGCAGTACAGCTAACGTAATCAGGTCAGGGGTTAAACAGGAAAGTCTGCCAAAAACCACAGCCCAGGATGCATGTGAACATTACTTCAGCATAAATAGAAAACGCGAACACCAACCTACTTTCATGGCAACCTACTTCGGCTCTCATGAGAACTTGAAACGATAATGTGTCTTAACCTAAAAAATAGAAGTGTTCATTCGTACACGTATCTTTTGTTAGATTTGCTAACCTATTGATTTGTAAACCAATCTGTAAGAATCACTTCCTCTTCTCCCATCGTCTGATATAGACATTCAACTCTTCTCTGCAAAGCTATCTCAAGATGTAATGCTTCAAGAATATAAGTATTTTTGCTACCTCTGTGTTTCCACGACATACCCTCCAATCAACTTAAGTAACATGAATCTAGAGTTCAGAAAATATCTTCCTAGCTGTATCGAGAGAGAGAGAGATAGCTCTGTGAACCTTTCTCCTAACACACCGCTATTCGCTTCAGCGAATCAAAAGTACCCACGTCGGCCTCCTTGTATCCAGGTTCTACTTACAAATGAACAAGAGGTAGTGTATGAGAGATGGTGGACCCAAAGTCAATGTCCAATCCCAGAGTACAGTGGGGTAGTTAGAAATGAAATTTTCATTATTAAAATGAAGTTTTATTGTATACTTACCGAACAATTATGATTATACCCACCCTCCTCCCCTTAGGTGGACGGACGGGCAGAAAGAATTGGATTCACCTGGGCAGTTGTACCTGGTTCTCCCGCGAGTGGAGGGAGATGACGTCATCACCACCAGTGTTGGCGACGCCGACGCGCTAAATTTGAATTTAGTATCCTGCCGCTCGTGGAAATCACGGCTCTATAATTGTTCGGTAAGTATACAATAAAACTTCATTTTAATAATGAAAATTTCATTTTTATTGTAGTGTCTTACCGAACAATTATAGAGCTGATTACACATTTATGGGAAGGTGGGATTCAGTGGACCACTAGTATTTTTAAATGGTTACATTTATTGCAATACCAGTAAACACTCAAGGTGTCTGTTGTACCTTACCTTGTAAGAGAGCTACAGCAGACTGTTACTGCCTCTGGTCGGTGCTCTTCTTACTATTGTAGAGGAATTGGAATTTGACCAAAGTTAGCCTCTACAGGAGTGGAATCCTTCCGTAGTTCAAGCGAGTCAAGGCTGACTGACGGAGGATAGTAACAACAAAGATTGCCCTTGCCCTGGGCTAAGACCAGAAATTCAATCATACAAAACATTTGTCACCCACACCAGATTTAAAAACATATATACCCAACCATTGTAAAATCTGACCTAACAGACTGGTGAGTATCCCAGGTACTCAGTACCCCCAGCTTCCCTTGAACTCGACAACCTATTCAAGGTGAAAAGTTAGCATAGAGGTGACGACCCCTGTGCCGTTTCTCCCAACACCATGCCAGAAACCGCCACCGGACCTAACGTTTTACAATTCTCGAAAACCGTTTCTATCTCTTTGAGATAATGACTCGCAAAAACGCCGAATTCGATCTCCAGAACGTGCTCTGAAGAATCGAAGCTAAAGATAAATTCTTTCTGAATGCTAAAGAAGTTGCCACTGCTCTAACCTCATGAGCTTTAACTCTCAGAACGGGAAGATTGTCGTTCTCGGACTGCGAGTGAGCTTCCCTGATAAGCTCTCTAATAAAGAACGATATAGCATTCTTAGAAAGAGGACGAGAGGGATTTTGAACCGAGGTCCAGAGCTTAGAAGATTGTCCTCTAATACCCTTAGTGGCAAACAGATACTGCTTAATAGCCCTGACTGGACATAAGAGCCTTTCTTCCTCCTCATGTCCAACCAAATCAGATAAGTTCCTTACCACAAAACTCCTCGGCCAAGGATTAGAAGGCTTCTCATTTTTGGCTAGAAAGGTCAAAGATACCGAAAATACAGCATTGCCTTGAGAGAAACCGACTCTTTTGTCTATAGCGTGCAATTCGCTGACACGCTTAGCAGAAGCTAGTGCAATAAGAAAAAGTGCCTTCTTAGTCAAGTTCCTGAGTGAAGCAGACTTCAAAGGCTCAAACGGTGGCCCCATGAGGAACTTAAGCACCACATCTAAGTTCCAAGCCACTGTATTTTGCGGGAGCTTAGTGGTTTCGAAAGACCTAATGAGGTCCGACAGATCTGAATTGGAGGAAATATCCAAACCTCGATGTCGAAAAACCGAAGAGAGCATGGCTCTATATCCTCTGATCGTCGAAGGAGCCAGTTTCTTAGAGTTCCTAAGAAATAGAAGAAAATCTGCTATTTCTGTTAAAGAGGTCGCAGAAGTAGAGACTTTAGCACTTCTACACCACTCTCTGAAGATTCTCCACTTCCCTTGATAGAGTTTGTTAGAAGACTCTCTCCTACAACGAGCGATAGCTTCTGCAGCTCTTCTTGAAAATCCTTTCGCTCTGACAAGATTCCGGACAGTCTGAACCCTGTCAGAGCTAGAGCGGACAAGTTTTGGTGGAACCTCTTGAAGTGAGGTTGTTTGAGAAGCCACTTCTCTGGAGGAAGAAGTCTGGGGAAGTCTACTAACAACTGGAGAAGGTCCGGGAACCACTCTTTCCTGGGCCAAAAGGGAGCGATTAACGTTAGTGTTACATTGCTGTGCGACATGAACTTGTTCAGCACCTCTCTTATTAGACCGAACGGAGGGAATGCATAAGCTTCCAGACCCGACCAATCCAACAGCATTGGATCCACCGACCAAGCTAGAGGATCTGGGACTGGAGAACAAAAGAGAGGAAGACGGTTGTTCCTTGATGTCGCGAACAGGTCTATTGACGGTCGTCCCCAAAGGCGCCAAAGTTTCTGACAAATCTTGTTGTCCAAAGTCCACTCCAGAGGTAACACTTGCTGTTGCCGACTTAACTCGTCCGCCAGGACGTTCATCTTTCCCGGAACAAATCTCGGGACTAGCTGAACCTTCGCTTCGTTTGACCACAGGAGGAGATCCTTGGCTACTTCGTACAGAGAGAAAGACTGAGTCCCCCCTGTTTCCGCACGTACGAGAGAGCCGTGGAGTTGTCGGAATGCACTGCCACTACTCGACCTTCTACTAAGCTCCGAAACTGTCTGAGCCCCAAGAAAATTGCTAACAGTTCCTTTACATTTATGTGGAACTTCTTCTCCTTCTCCGACCAAGCTCCTGAAGTCCGTTGATTTCCCAGTAGGGCTCCCCAACCTGTGTCCGATGCGTCGGAAAAGAACTGTAGGTTCGGGAGGATGGGTCGTAAATCTAACCCTTCTTCCAACCTTGCTCGAGAGAGCCACCACCTTAGGTCCTCTTTTATTTGATCTGTGACAGGAAAGGTAATCGAGTCTGGTTGTGTCTTCCTGCACCAAGAGGCTCTCAGGAAAAACTGCAGAGGTCTCATGTGCAGTCTTCCCAACGTCACAAATTTCTCCACTGACGTCAATTTGCCCAGGAGCCTCATCCACTGATTGGCAGAACTTACCTTTTTGTCCAAGAACTCCTGAACTGTCTCCAGACAGCCTTGAACCCTCTTCGGGGACAGAAAAGCCCGAAAAACTTGAGCATTCAGAATCATCCCCAAATAAAGGATGCTCTGAGATGGAACCAACTGGGACTTCTGTTTGTTGACCAGAATTCCTAACTTTCTGGCAAGATCCAGAGTTGTTCCAAGGTCCTTCATGTGCACCGACTCTCTGATTCCGACCGGAGAAGCCAATCGTCCAGATAGAGGGAGATTCTTACTCCTAATATGTGCAGCCAGCTTCCTATCGGGGATAGAACCCTGGTGAAAACTTGAGGAGCGGTCGCTAGTCCGAAGCAAAGCGCCCGAAACTGAAACACCTTGCCTTCGAACATGAACCTCAGGTACTTCCGAGATTCGCGATGTATCGGAATGTGAAAATAAGCGTCTTGCATGTCCAGAGAGACCATCCAATCCCCCTGTCTGATGGACTCCAGAACCGACCGAGTGGTCTCCATATGAAATTTTGTTTTCTGGACATGCAAGTTCAGGGCGCTCACATCCAAAACCGGCCTCCAGCCCCCTGATGACTTGGGAACTACAAAAAGGCGATTGTAAAAGCCTGGAGGAAAATCCCCTTCTATCTGTTCTATCGCTTCTTTGAGAACAAGCGCTTCCACTTCTGCGGCTAGCGCCAGAAATTTGTCTGAGCCCGGAGAGTATGCCTGGAATGGAATTGGCACAGGTGAGAGCGAGGGAGGTGAAACAAGAGGAATACGATAGCCGAACTTGAGTACTTGCACTACCCAGGCTTCTGCTCCTCTGTTTTCCCATTCCTCCCAAAACAGAGCCAGCCTGGCTCCCACTGGTGCATGAAGAACCGAGCTTTCATTTGGAAGGTTTGTTAACCTTGGCCGAGGCCTTAGACTGAGGTCGCAAATTCGACTTCGGCCGAAAGAAGCGCTTGGGTTTTCTCCCTCGAAAAGGCACTTGGGCCAGAGGAGAAACCGAAGGAACAGTCTCCACAGGAGCTTTAGGTCTCTTAGTAGACTGTGCCAGTAAATCCGAAGTAGATTTCTTATCTAGCGCAGACGAAATTGACAACACTACATCGTCTGGAAAGAGGTTATCTTTCACAAAAGGAGCAAACAAGAGAGCCGACTTCTGTTGGGAAGTAACCCTTTTAGAAGCAAAGGAGCACCAAAGTTGCCTTTTCTTAAGGGTACCAAAGGCGATGAGCGAAGCTAACTCATCACATCCATCCCTAATGGATTTGTCCGCACACGACAGAACACCAATCCAATCTTCCGCTAACTCCTGAGAAAGAGAAGGACAGTCTTCGATCTTGGCCGCTAAAGCGCCAATAGTCCAATCAAGGAAGCTAAAGACTTCCAAAAGTTTAAATTGATTCTTTACAACGTGGTCCAACTCAGGCGCTGTAAAGAAAACTTTCGCTGCGGCGAAAGCAGATCTTCTAGAGGAGTCGATTAAACTGGAGAAGTCTCCCTGGGAGGAGGCAGAAACTCCCAGAGAAGGAGCATCCCCAGTTACATAAAACCTATACCTCTTACGAAGCAACTTAGAGGGAGGGTAAGCAAAAAAGAGCCTTCCCTAAGTCTCTTTTCAATAGACATCCATTTCTCAGTCTCTTTCAACGAATGTCTAACCGCTTTAGATAGAACAAGTTTTGGGAGGAGAGGGTCTGAAGTTTTCCTCCTCATCAAAAAAGTCGAAGTTGGGGAGCGCGGAGCCGCTTTCTCAAAATAATCTGGATAAGATACCAGAAGAAATCTAAGGAGACGTGAATAACACGAGAGGTGATGTGAATCCTCCTCCTCTACTTCTTCTTCATTCTCCGATACCGCCGAAGAAGTAGACGGAACTACAACCGGATCTGAAGGTTTCGAACCACCCTTGGACTCATTCATCCAGTTGGTTAACATCTCTAACTGCTTGCGCAACGGCGCCAGAGACGAATCAAAAACAGTTAACGTAGGCTTGGAAGAGCCTAAATGTTCAGCAGGAGGCGGAAAAACTACTTGCGCCTCGCTCGGAGCCGCCGAAATTCGAGGCGAAACAGGCGCATCAGGCGTAACAGACGAAAAAGCGCCTAAAGAAACACCCTTAGAACTGCTAGCTACAGCGCTAAAACCACAATCTCTACTAGTAGATGGAGCCGAAAAAGGCACAGATTGAGGCGACGAACGAGCCGCTAACGGCCCCGGCGCAACCCTACTCTCAGGCTCCTTATACCGCTTGACTGGAGGAGGCGAAGAATCGGCGCCTGAACGCCTCTTTAAGGGACGCGAAACGGGCGAATCTCGCCAAGAGCGCCGCGCGACCGGAGACGAATCGCTTGAATCATTCGAAAGGCGTCTGACCGCAACACCTTTCCAACGCTTAACCGAGCCCTGTTGAGGCGCAACAGGCTCAACAAGAGAGGCGCCTGTCTGTGGCAAATCCCGATCGACTCCCTTGGACTTCCGGTATGTCTCTTCTCCCCGGTGCGGGGGAGCTGGACAGTGACCTTTGTCTAGGAGACGTGTCAGGACAGACAGACGCACCCTCAACTACACTCTTACCTGAAGCCGCTTTCTCCAAAAACGTCTTAACTGAATTACCAAGTTGCAAAACCGTATTAGCTAGTACCGAAAATTTCTGATCTAACCTCGATTCCAGACTGGCAATGGTGTCGGAAGAAACTACACGGGAAGCCGGAGAAGTGGGATTAGTAGGAGGAATAGGAGGTGTAGTTAAAGGAGACATAACAATTTGAGGAGAAACAGAAGGCACAGATGCATCGCAAGACGAAGCAGAGCTAAGTCTACTTTCCCTAAGCGCTGCTTTTCTAATTCTGTCTTTAGCTAATTTCTCCGAGTATGAACTAAAAAACTTCCATTGAGAATCAGTCCAATCACTACACTCGTTACATGTTCGATCTGCTGAACAAACCTGTCCCCTACACTTAACACATTTAGTGTGAGAATCATACTCTAACTAGGATAATCTAGTTTTACATCCTGAGATGCAAAACCTAACTCCCGACGGACTAGAATCCGACATGGCAACGCCTAAATAAAAAGCAAAATAACAACAACGCCAAAAAAGAGTACTTCACCAATTCCGAAGATCAAATCCACAAGAAAAAAAGCGAAGCAAAGTCATCCAACCGCACCGACCACCGATGTTCACCGGACGCCGGCAGGAAAAGAATTGGATTCACCTGGGCAGTTGTACCTGGTTCTCCCGCGAGTGGAGGGAGATGACGTCATCACCACCAGTGTTGGCGACGCCGACGCGCTAAATTTGAATTTAGTATCCTGCCGCTCGTGGAAATCACGGCTCTATAATTGTTCGGTAAGACACTACAATAAAAAGGGAGTTTAAAAAAAAAAAAAAAAAAAAAAAAAAGTTGGCTTGTGCGATGAATGCTTAATTTTCTATATTATTACTGGTTGATTAGATTAGGCAATTTTTAAACATGACATTTTTGAAAGTAAAATGATATTGTTATGATACAATAAAGTTTTGTACATACTTACCCGGCAGATATATACTTAGCTATAGTCTCCGACGTCCCGACAGAATTCAAAACTCGCGGCACACGCGACAGGTAGGTCAGGTGATCAGCCCACTCCCGCCGATTTTCTCTTCCACCTGTCTCCTGAGGGGAGGCTGGGCGGGCCCTATATCGTATATATCTGCCAGGTAAGTATGTACAAAACTTTATTGTATCAAAACAATATCATTTTAGTACATGTAACTTCCCCGGCAGATATATACTTATAGCTGATTGGCACCCTTGGAGGAGGGCAGGAGACAGCTACATACTAAATATATATAATAAAAAACAGGAAAACAACATACAGTAGTACCTCGAGATACGAAATTAATCCGTTCCAAGGCGGCCTTCGTATAATGAGTTTTTCGTATCTTGGAACACATTTTACATGTAAAATGGCTAATCCGTTCCAAGCCCTCCAAAAACACCCCATTAAATTTCATAATAAAGCTAAATTGACCTATAAACAATGAAATACTACAACAATTTGGACCATTCAATATACCTAAATTAAGAATAAAAATCCAAACCTGTAAATAAAGTGTATATTAGTGTACAAGAAATATTATTACTGTAACGTAAAATGTCGAAGCTTACCTTTCGAGTGAGGCTATCTCCGAAAGTGGCGGCAGAGGAGGAGGAGGAGGACAAACGGCAGATACGTACACTTAACTTTACGAAACACATAAAAAAATGTCAAAAAACAAACTAAACTTTACAAAACACATTAACAAAACTGTAACACTTAACTTTACAAAAACTTAAAATAAAATTTATTTTGTCTTTTTTTGATTTTTACATTTCGTTTTACTTTTTTATAGTTTACGTAATTTCAATTTCTTCACCACCGAATGGATGCCAGTCCGTTTACGGAATTTTTCGAACCACCCATGAGAAGCCTTGAACTCTGGGGTTGCAGTTGATGTCCCCTCTCTGCCGTCGTCTTTGGCTTGGGCAATCAAATCGCCGAAAATAGCGCTGGCCTTCTGGCAGATTGCCATCTCGGTTATCATATCGCCATCAATTTCTTTGTCCTCGATCCATACAAGAAGCAGCCTTTCCATTTCATTATGCACATGGCTCCTCTTGTTGGACAAAATAGTGACGCCCTTGGAAGGTGTAGCTGCTTTGATGGCTTCCTTCTGCTTAAGGATGGTGCCTATCGTCGACGGATTTCGGCCGTATTCCTTAGCGATCACACTCAACCGCAAGCCAGCTTCATACTTTTTTATTATCTCCATTTTTGTCTCCATAGAAAGCATTCTCTTCTTTCTGTGAACTTCAGCAACTTTCTTGGGACCCATGACTCTATGTACTGTACGTAATTAAGTTACGTTCTCACAACACGATAAAGTAGCACAACACGATAATATGTACGTACTGCAACGAAATCACTAACGAATTTACGTTACTAAACGAAATCGTTGGAGCGAACGAATTCCGATTGCGTACGGTAAAGTTTCGGGTGCGAAGTGGCCGAGGTAAAGCACGCCAACACGTAGTACGTATGTATAGAAGATGCATGATGGGAGGGATGCTGTCCAATTAGAGAGAAGGATTCATGGCTTGGCTAGCATCAGGAACCAATGGTGGCGTGCGGCGCGAGTTTCAAAATTGTTATGGGGCGAATCTCGGACTTTCAGAAACCTTTCGTATCTGGAAAACTTTTCGTATGTAGAGCAGTAAAATTTTTCGTCTTTGCTTTCGTAACTTGGATTTTTCGTAAGTTGAGCCTTTCGTATCTCGAGGTACTACTGTATGTTGTAGGTATAATAATAAAAAACCTTGGTTCCTACCTGAATGGGCAGAAGACTTCATGGATACTGTCTATGAGTCTGCTTGCCTCAAGAGCTTCAGAGAGGATGAGACCTGTGACTGATAGCCCTTCTGGATCTTGTCAATAGGGGCTGGCCCACTTACTTGACAGAGCCTTGTCTTGGATCATGCCAATGGGGGCTGACCCACTTACATGGCAGAGCCTTCACCTGTATCGTATCAACGGGGGCTAACCCTCTTACATGACAGAGCTTTAGGTACTAAGATACTACAAGGAGCACAACAACCAATCCCGACCACCTGACCACGCTAACATGTTAGTAACTAAGATTTGAAAGGGGTCCACTTCCAGCACCCTCTTCCAAACAACCTAAAAAACAAGACCATAAACCATTAAAAACCTTAACATAACTAAACTAAATAGGATTGGGTTCAACTCCCTGTCCCAGCAACAAATCCGCAGATACGTATGCTCCAATAGAGAAACACTTATCATACGTTACTCGAATGTCTCTTAAATAATGGGATGCGAACACCGAGTTGCATCTCCAGTATGTAGACTCGACGAGAGTCTGGAAAGACAAGTTCTTATGGAAAGCCAAAGAGGTAGCGATGGCTCTCACCTCATGAGCTTTCACTCTTAGGAGCTTGAGGTGCTCGTCCTCACAGGAAAAATGCGCTTCTTTAATTACGTCCTTAATGAAGAAAGCTTTGGCATTCTTAGAAATGGCTCTCTTCGGATCTCTAACCGAGCACCAGAGACTCTCTGTATTACCTCCTAGTTGCCTCTTCCTCTCAAGGTAGAATTTGAGGTTTCTGACTGGACACAAAGTCCTCTCTAATTCTCTTCCTGTAATTGAAGAAAGTCCCTTAACTTCGGAAACTTCTTGGCCATGGTTTGGAAAGGTTCTCATTCTTTGCCAGGAAAAGGGGTTTGAAGGAACAAATTGCTGAGTCCTTCTTAAACCCAACTTTGTCTTCCAAAGCTTGCAGTTCGCTTACCCTTTTGGCTGAAGCCAGAGCAAAGAGAAACAAAGACTTCCTGGTTAAGTCTCTAAAGGAGGCCGTATGCGGAGGTTCGAACTTGCTTGTCATTAAAAATCTTAGGACCACATCCAAGTTCCAACTGGGTGGTCTAGCAGTCTTGGTTTTAGAAGTTTCAAAAGACCTGATTAGATCGTGAAGGTCTCTGTCTTCTGAAATATTCAGGCCTCTATGCCTGAAGACAGAGGAGAGCATACTTCTATATCCTTTAATCGTGGAGACAGCAAGCTTGCACTTCTCCCTCAAGTAAAGGAGGAAGTCGGCGATGTGTTACAGAGGTACTGGAAGAGGATATTTTCTGAGCCTTGCTCCATCTTCGAAACACCTCCCACTTCGACTGGTAGACGCGTAAGGTAGAGGATCTCCTGGCTCTTGCAATAGCCTTTGCAGCTTCGCGTGAAAAACCCCTCACTCAGATGAGTCCTTCGATAGTCTGAAGGCAATCAGACTGAGAGCGGGGAGGTTTTTGTGGAATCTGTCGAAGTGGGGCTGTTTAAGAAAATCGCTCCTGAGTGGAAGCGACCTGGGAAAATCCATCATCCATTCCAGTACCTCTGTGCACCAATCTTGAGCTGGCCAGAAAGGGGCGATCAGGGTTAGTTTTGCTCCTTCCGCGGAGGCAAGCTTTCTCACTACTTCCCCTAAGATCTTGAATGGGGGAAAAGCGTACCCGTCGATTCCCGACCAGTCCAGAAGAAGACCGTCTACTGCTACTGCCCTTGGATCTAAAATCAGTGAGCAGTAGTTCTCCAGTCTTGCATTCCAATGTGTCGCAAACAGGTCTAGATTTGGTCTTCCCCAGAGGCTCCACAGTTTGTTGCAAACTTCTCGATGGAGAGTCCATTCTGTGGGAAGGACTTGGTCTCTTCTGCTTAGATGATCTGCCCTCACATTCCTTTCCCCTTGGACGAACCTGGTGAGGAGAGTGATGTTCCTTTCCTTGGTCCAGAGAAGCAACTCCCTTGCTGTCTCGTAAAGGGAGAAGGAATGTGTTCCTCCCTGCTTCCTGATGTAAGCTAGGGCTGTGGTGTTGTCGGCGTTTACTTGCAGCACCGATCCTGTGACCTGAGACTCGAAGTGTAGGAGGGCCAGATGAACAGCTGCCAACTCCTTTTTGTTGATGTGCCAGGACACCTGTTCTCCTCTCCAGGTGCCTGACACTTCTCTCACGCCTAGAGCTGCTCCCCAGCCCAACTCCGAGGCGTCTGAATATAACACCAGGCGAGGGCTCGGTACACGAAGAGACAAGCCTTGGTTCAGTCTGTGTGGGTCCAACCACCTACGGAGATCCTCCTTTATCCTCTCCGTGAGGAGGAAGGAGTCCGACAGGTCTTGGGACTTCTGATCCCATTTCTCCCTCAGGTAAAACTGAAGGGGTCTAAGGTGCAGCCTTCCTAAAGAAATGAACTGTTCCATCGAGGAAGGGGTCCCCAGAAGACTCATCCAATCCCTCGCGGAACAATGTTCTTTCTCTAGGAAGGCTGCCACTTTCTGTAAGCAGCGATCTCTTCTTTCCTGGGATGGAAAGGCTTGAAAACCCCGAGAATCCATCAGAATCCCCAGATAGACAATGCTTTGCTGGGGAATCAGCTGGGACTTCTCGAGGTTTACTAACAGTCCTAAGGACTGGGTCATTTCCAAAGTAAGTGACAAGTCCTCTAGACAGCGATCTTTTGACTGGGCACGAATTAACCGGTCGTCCAGATACAGGGAGATCCTTACGCCCTCCAAATGCAGCCAATGCGCTACATTTCTCATTAGGCCCGTGAACACTTGAGGGGCCGTCGAAAGCCCGAAGCACATCGCCCGAAACTGGAACACTTTTTCTTGTACCATGAATCTGAGGTACTTCCTGGACGAAGGATGAATTGGTACATGGAAATACGCATCTTGAAGGTCCAGGGACACCATCCAGTCCCCTGGACAAAGCGCAGAAAGGACAGAGGATGTTGTCTCCATCGAGAACTTCTTCTTTATTACGAAGAAGTTCAGAGCGCTTACATCCAAAACCGGCCTCCACCCTCCTGAGGTTTTTGGCACCAAAAACAGCCGATTGTAAAAACCTGGGGAATGGAGCTTTTGTACCTCTTCTATGGCCTCTTTGTCCAGCATCTGTTCCACTAACTGCAGAAGGGCTTGGCTTCGTACAGGATCCTTGTATCTTGCCGCTTACTCCCTTGGAGTTGTTGTCAAGGGAGGCTTCTCCCTGAAGGGGATCAGGTATCCTCTCTCAAGGATGGAGAGGGACCAGGCGTCCGGCCCTCCCTGTGCCCAGACTTTGGCAAATTTTAGCAGTCTGGCACCTACTGTGGCCTGGAGGACTCGCACTTCACTGGGCTTTCCCGAATTATCTTCTCGAAGATCTCCCTCTCGTCTCGGGTCTTCTAATCCTGAGAGAGGCTCTAGGTGCAGGTTTCCCTCGAAAGGGCTGCTGGAAAGGAAGCTTCTCCCTCTTGGTCACAGGGACCGCAGGTTTCAATCTCTTGGCCGATTGGGCCAGAAGATCCTGTGTTGCCTTCTCCGATAAAGACCTAGAGATGTCCTTTACTGTCTCTTGAGGGAAAAGGTGGCTCGACAAGGGCGAGTACATCAGAGAGGACCTCTGGAGAGGAGACACAGACTTAGTCAGGAAGGAGCTGTACACTGATCTCTTCTTCAGGATGCCTGATCCAAAGAGGGACGCAATTTCTATAGATCCGTCCATGACCGCTTTGTCCAAACAGGACAAGACGCTAGATAATTCTTCGATACTGACGAAGTCAGGGTCTTGAGCCATCTTGGCCAGAGCTCCTAGGGACCAATCCATAAAGTTGAAAACTTCCAACGTACGAAAAAGGCCCTTGAGGAGATGGTCCATCTCACACATCCCCCAAGAAGCCTTCACCGAAAGCAGAGAACGCCTCCTGGATGAGTCCACAAGTGAGGAGAAATCAGCATCAGCCGATGAGGGAAGAACCAATCCCATCGGCTCCTTGGTATCATACCAGATACCCGGCTTCCCTGAAAGCTTGGAAGGAGGGCAGGAAAAAACAGTCTTCCCGGCTTCCTTCTTCGACTGAAGCCACCCCTCTAAGCTCTTAAAAGCCTTTTTCATAGACAGCGTAGGGAGCATCCTGACGAAGGAGGGGGATTTCGACAATTTAGTACTCGAGCGCAGCGATCCTGGAGAGGGAGGGTCAGCTGGACGAAGAGAGCCTCCAAACTCCTGGAGAAGTAGAGCTGCGAGTCTCTTGTAGTTAGACACCCCAGCGTCCTTAGGGGATTCCTCTTCCGAAACATCCTCCAAAGTTGCAGCCGGAGAAGAGAGCTTCCTAGGAAAAGAACTCTTAGAAGGAGAGGCGCTTCAATCCCTAGAAGAGTGTTTGGTAGGGGAACAGTGCCTACTTCTATATTGGATCCTGTCAGGAGAGGTGCTTGTTACCGCTTGTGGGCACTTACCTTACCTTACAGACCTTACACACCTTACATCTTGTTCGGGTTGCCCCAGGTCCCTCAGTATGAGGCACCTCTAATGTCTACCAGAGAGTTGCTAGTACATCTTCCGGTATATTTTGCATCTTCCAATCTTGGATGGTCTGGGATGCAGTTTAGATATTTGTCGAGCTTATTCTTAAACACATCTACGCTCACTCCTGATATATTCCTCAGATGAGCTGGCAACGCATTGAATAGACGCTGCATTATCGATGCTGGTGCGTAGTGGATTAATGTCCTGTGTGCTTTCCTTATTTTTCCTGGTATAGTTTTGGGCACTATTAATCTACCTCTGCTTGCTCTTTCTGATATTTTTAGTTCCATGATATTTTCTGCTATTCCTTCTATCTGTTTCCATGCCTGAATTATCATGTAGCGTTCTCTTCTCCTTTCTAGACTATATAATTTTAAGAATTGTAGTCTTTCCCAGTAGTCTAGGTCCTTAACTTCTTCTATTCTAGCTGTAAAGGACCTTTGTACACTCTCTATTTGTGCAATATCCTTTTGATAGTGTGGGTACCATATCATATTGCAATATTCAAGCGGACTACGAACATATGTTTTATAAAGCATAATCATGTGTTCAGCTTTTCTTGTTTTGAAGTGCCGTAACAACATTCCCATTTTTGCTTTACATTTTGCCAACAGAGTTGCTATTTGATCATTGCATAACATGTTCCTATTCATCATCACACCAAGGTCTTTAACTGCTTCCTTATTTGTGATGGTCTCATTATTAGGTCCCTTATATGCATATAGCTTTCTTTCTCTGTCTCCATAATTTATTGATTCAAATTTATCAGAGTTAAATACCATCCTATTTACCTCTGCCCAATCATATACTTTGTTAAGGTCTCTTTGTAGAGCGTTCCTATCTTCATCACAAGTAATTTCTCTACTTATTCTTGTGTCATCTGCGAAACTACTCACTACCGAATCCTTCACATTATTGTCTATGTCTTCAATCATAATAACAAACAGTATTGCAGCTAACACCGTACCTTGCGGCACACCGGATATTGGCAGGAGTAAGGCTCCTGCTGCTAGCCTGGATCCTGCCAGGATCCTGGCGCCTGTCAGGAGAGGCGCTTGCATCCCTTAAAGGGCGCCTGGAAGGAGTAAGGCGCCTGCTACTAACTAGGATCTTGTCAGGCTCCTGGCGCCTGCCAGGAGAGGCGCTTGCGTCCCTAAGAGAGTGCCTGGAAGGAGTAAGGCACCTGCTGCTAACCTGGGTCTTGCCAGGATCCTGGCGCCTGCCAGGAGAGGCGCTTGCATCCTTAGAGGGCGCCTGCTGCTCACTTGGATCTTGCCATGATCCTGGCGCCTGCCAGGAGAGGCGCATGAGTCCCTCAGAGGGCGCCTGGAAGGAGTAAGGCGCTTACTGTTAACTCGGATCCTGTCAGGATCCAGGAGCCTCTCAGGCTCCTGGAGCATGCAAGGAGAGGCGCTTCTGTCCATTGGAGAGCGCCTGGTCGAAGTACGGCGCCTGCTGCTTCCTTGGATCTTGCCATGATCCTGGCGCCTGCCAGGAGAGGTGCTTGAGTCCCTTACAGGGCGCCTGGAAGGAGTATGGCGCTTACTGCTAACTCAGATACTGTCAGAATCGAGGAGCCTCTCAGGCTCCTGGCGCCTGTCAGGAGAGGCGCTTCCGCCCCGCGACGCACTACTAGAAGGTCGCTTGGAAGAGGAGGGGTGCTTGCTCGAAGAAGAGCGCCTGACAGGAGTAGAAGGGCATCTGTGAAGCGTGGAGATACTGGAAGCAGAGAGCTTCGCTGGAGAGGAGCGCCTGCCAGGAGAGGGGCGCCTGCTGCTGTCCGAGAGTACGCTAGAAGCAGGACGTTTAACAGAGCTCTTGACTGGTAGGGAGACATCCTTCCTGCGCGACGCGCCCTTGGAAAAAGAGCCTGCTAGAGTTGATAACTGCTCCTGGAGGTCTACCAGGAATCTCTTCGTAGATGCCTGCACTCCTTCCGGAGAGGACTCGGGGGATCTACGAGCTCTCTTCTTCTCTGAAGGAGAATACTCTGGAAAGGGCTCAGGGCTGGGGTCCAAGCCGTCTCCTCTAGGCGGCTTCCAGGCTCTCTTCAGGGGGCGCGACTCCGTAACGGAACTCCAACTGCGCCTGGGTGAAGACGAATCAGACTCCGAGAAACACTTCCTCAGGATGCCTTTCCTGTGGCTATCCAATGCAGCCTGGGACGAATCAACAGGACCTGCCGAAGGGACGCCTGACCGTTGGGGATACTCTACATCCTCCTTGCAGCTGTCGACATTCCTCCTCCCCTGGTCTTGGGAGTTTGGATGAGGTCTAGGCCTAGGGGCAATGCGGAGCCGGTCAGACGCCCCCTCCACTGCAATGGGGACACTGCACATATCACTGTCCTTACCTTTGTTTTCCATCGCAAGCAGCTGCATCTGCAAGTTCCGGATGGAGGCCTTCATAGCAGCCATTTCCGAAGACGAATCCTTAGGTTCGTTGCGGGGGGAAGGGGCTGAAACTATATTAGAGGCAGGAGAAACTACGTTACTGTTAGGATCTAAATCCTGATCATAAGAGCAGGACCTACTGGAGCTTCTAACGGAAGCCTTCCTAACTCTATCCTTCTCCAACTTTCTAATATATGATGCAAAATTCTTCCATTCCTGCTCAGTCAAACTCTCACATTCGACACAGGTGTTATTAACAGAGCATTCATTCCCCCGACACCTTACACAAATAGTATGAGGGTCTACCGAAGCTTTCGGTAGCCTCACCTTACACTCCTCTTTCATACACAATCTAAACACAGGTGTAAAATTAATATCAGACATAATGACAGAAAATTCCTATCCAAATCCAAAAAACGGTCCACAAAAAGCGTATGCCAAGCCAAAGATCCAATACGTCACCAAAGGTCAATCCAAAAAAGATCCTCAGCAAGCGAGAAGAATTTCAAGCAGGAGGAACCAACAACAGATGTTGTCGGAACCGGCGACAGAGAAAATCTGATTTGAAAACGGGAATGGTTCCTAGTCCCACCACCCAGTGGCGGGAGAGGGCTGATCACCTGACCTACCTGTCGTGTGTGCCGCGAGTTTTGAATTCTGTCGGGACGTCGGAGACTATAGCTAAGTATATATCTGCCGGGGAAGTTGCATGTACAAAACTAAAGAATACACGGGGGGAAAGGAAATAAAATTAGATGAAGAGAAAGAGGAACGTCCTGGAGGACTAGGCAGGACCAACCGGGAAGGGTGATCAAGACCTGGAAACTCCGAGCAGCTGGCCTAGTGTCGTGACGAATAAACGCGGGACAGGCGGCCAGGATAGGCTAGGACTAAAAGCAGGACTAGCATAATTCTCACAGAGCCTAACAAGGTAACCTAACCAAAAAGGAACATGCATGCATGAAAACTGGTTTGGTAGGGTTCCGAAAGGCTACTAAACGGGAACACGTGCTCGGTAAAATACCCCGTGTAGAGACAAAATCGTCAATAATGCATCACCAAAAATAACATAACAATTAATGTCATGACAATACTGCTATAATAATTCGAGCTCACTCGGTATGGGAGACCACGTGAGGCACGAAACGAGGAGACACAAAGGAGCACGCTGCTATGGTGGCTCGGGGCCGGCGCCGCGTGGGTCGTCGACTCATAAAAACCTAAATAATTCGGTTAAACATGCCAAGTGCAGCCCCTAAATAGTGTCAACTGTAATAGCAGTACTTAACTTGGATGCAGAAGCAGATTGACGATCCATGTTGAAAGAAAATTCCAAAAAAGCGATAAACACAACACAGCAAAATAAAACGCGTGTGCAGCGTAGTAGTGCTATCAAAGGAATGGCGGCAGAGGCACTACCTACACGGTAGTAGGTAGTGAGCCTTAGGTCGGCTCCTCTCTTTTTGAGGTTTTTTGATGTAGGAGATGCTAAATGGAAAAGGACCTGTGGTAGTGGTTTCACTCGCCCCAGAAACCATACCGACACCTTTTTAATAAAGGTGAGCGAGCCAGAATAATCTGGCATTTCCAATTTAGCTGTTCTCTGGTATTATAACAATATTTTATCTTAGAAATAGTGCTAAAGGAACCTATTTCACAGAGCGACACGGGCCAAGCCAAGAAAAGACCACAAAACACAAAGAATGTCGTCAACATGAACTGAAAGGCAAGGCACATCCTTAGAAGGGCCAGGCCTTCCCATTTCACCAGGGGTAATGGGCAGGTCTCGCCCTTACAAAGGTTGGCCAAGAGTTAAATCATCGCTTTTATGCGCCTCACTCCCAGAGGCGTGAGAAGCCAAAGGTCCCGAAGGACGAGTCCCCAGCAAGGATGCAGAAGGTCTGGGTCGCTTGGTCTTCAAGGCAGAACTCAAAGGCGAAGAATCTCTCTTCCTCTTTTTATTTCACCAACAGCAATATTCAACCAACTGGGCAGGCGACCAGGTATGACACTCCTCACAGGGGGATTCCGATGTACAGGAATGCCCTCTGCAAGAAGGACAAAGTGAGTGAGGGTCTCTGTCAGTCCTGCTCATGAAAGTCCCACACCTCCGACCAGGGACACCAAGACAGGAACGCATAACCACCTCATCAGTCATACTCGCATTTATCCTAGAAAAAGAAAAAGAATGTGATAAATAATTTCAAAAACACAGCGAAAGCGAAAGAGAGAGGTCTTTCCTCGCTGCCGGCTGTAATCAAAGTGACTACTCAGTGAGCCAGTGGGAAGGCAGTGCTTCCCCACCACCAGGCAGGTAAATATCGGCCTGGTAGTTAACTACGTCGGTATAAAAGAATTATTAGCTGGTAGTTTCAGCTGAGCTGCAATCTATCCTAAGTAAAGGATGGAAGGTTTGTATATGGTGTAGGAACAATGTAGTTTCAGGATTTGTTTTTTATCATTGTTTTTGTGTTTATGTTGAGCTTGTGTATGAGAGATTGTACGTATTAATGTTCATCTTTTATTTTTTCATTGTAGTAAATAGGAATGAGTGAGAGCTGAGGCTCCCCTTCACTTGTACTGAACTTTTCTGAACCTAACAGCAAAGTGGTAGTATGCTGGCTGGCCAAGGGCCTACAGATTTCGTGGCCATTTTTCCAACTTGTGAATCTGACCTACAGTTGGTTGCTGAGTTGGGAAAGACTTTGCTCGAGTGCAATTGGGAACAGGAGTCAAACCTCAAGTAACAACAGTACTTGAGTAAGCAGGCTACACATCTATGGGCAGCTGGAAATGTCAATTGAGGAACTAGAAAGAACAACCAGAGACTCTACAGGAGCTGATAGTTACCCCTCAGTCAAACTTGTTGTCTGCCGGTTTCAACAAACAACCATTGAAATGAGTCCATATACAGTGGACCCCCCGTATTCGTGTTCTCCGGATTCGCAGACTCACACATTCGCGGATTTCTCTCGGGAACGTTTCCCTCCATTATTCGCGGAAAATTCGCGCATTCGCAGTATTTTTCTATAGAAATATCCACAAATTCCTGGTTTTTGTGATCAATTTCATCATAAAATGCACTTTTTGTGATAAAACTATTGAAAAAACCAAGTATGAAACTTTTCAGTGGTTTTTCTTAAGTTTTAACTAACGAAATAGGCTGTTTTTAGCGCTTTTATAGGGGTTCCAAACATTCGCGGATTCTAACTATTCACGGGGGGGTCTGGTACGCATCCCCCGCGAATACGGGGGGAACACTGTAGTGCACTTGTCCTTTTTTGTACAAGTAACTTACCCAGCAGATATATACTTAGCTATAGACTCGGTCGTCCCGACAGAATTTCAAAACTCGCGGCACACGCGACAGGTAGGTCAGGTGATCCACCATTCCCGCCGCTGGGTGGCGGGGTCTGGAACTATTCCCGTTTTCTAAGCCATAATTTCTCTGTCGGTTGAACGGACAACACCTATTGTTCGTTCCTCCATCTTGGATTTCAACTCGTTTGCCGAGAATTTGGATTGGTTTTTTGGTGACGTATTCTGTTTTTTCTCTGGCTTGGCATACGCTTATTGTGGACTGTTTTTCGACTTTGGTTTTGACTACTCTTTCACGATGTCTGACGCTAAGGCTTCACCTATGTTTAGAGTTTGCAGTAGGGAAGATTGTAAGGTTAGGCTGCCTAAATCGGCATTAGATCCTCATAGTATTTGCGCTAAATGCAGGGAGAATGAATGTTCTTTTATTAACACCTGTGTGGAATGCGAGAACCTTACGGAGCTTGAATGGAAGGAATTATCATCATATGTTAGGAAGCTTGAGAGAGATAGAGTGAGAAAGGCTTCAGCTAGGTCATCTAGTAGATCTTGCTCCTTAGAACAAGAAATTAACTCTCCTTCTAACAATTTTCCCTTAGCCTCAGCTGCTTCTCCCTGTTCTGAATCCAAAGATTCTTCGTCAGAGAGGGAAAATGTAAAAGCTTCAATTAAGAAACTTCAAGCTCAGCTACGAGCTCTAAACCAAGGTAAGAGTGGTGATAGTGACTTGTGCAGTGTCCCCAGTGCAGTGGAGGGGGCGTCTGACCGGTTCCTCATTGCTCCTAGGCCTAGACCGCTTCCAAAACTCCCAGGACCAGGGGAGGAGAATGTCGAAAGCCGCAGGGAGGATGCAGAACATCCCCAACGGTCAGGCGTCCCTTCGGCAGATCCTGTTGTTAAGTCCAGGCTGCCTCGGATTGCCGCAGAAAAGGCGTCCTAAAGGAGTGTTTTTCGGCCTCAGACTCTTCCTCTCCTAAACGAGGATGGAGTTCGGCCTCTCTTTCGCGCCCTTTGAAGAGAGCCTGGAAGGCGCCTAAAGGAGACGCGGCTGACTCCAGCCCAGAGCGTTTTCCCGAGGATTGGCCTTCGGGACCTAAGAAGACTAGACAAGAGGAGCCTTCTCTTCAGGATCCTACGAAGAAGTTTTTGGTTAATCTGCAAGAGCAGTTAGCTTCTCTCGTAGGCTCTTTTGCTAAGGACTCTACAAGGAGGAAGGATGTCTCGCTCCCTGTTAAGAGTTCCGCTAAGCGCCCCGCTTCGTATAGGAGAGAACCCTCACGATCTCCAGGGCGTTTATCGCCTTCGTCGAGAGACTCGTCTGATAGGAGTTGTTCTCCTGAGAGAAGAGCCCTTTCGCCCTATAGGCTGTCTTCCCCGAAGCGCCCTCTGAGACGCCGCGAATCGAGCAGAAGTCTCGATCGGTTTAGGTGCAAGGAACCGGAAAACCGATTTAGGTATCAGGATCCCTTGGGTCTGCAGGACCAGGAGCCAGACAGGCGCAAAGAGGCAGCAAGACGCAAGAAAGGGCGTCAAGAGCCTCTTAGAACACAGGATTCAGGACGTCAGGATTCTGCTAGAAGGCAGGAATCAGGACGCTATGAGCCAGGACGCCATGAGTCAGGGCGCCAGGAGTCAGGGCGCCAGGAGTCAGGGCGCCAGGAGTCAGGGCGCCAGGAGTCAGGGCGCCAGGAGTCAGGGCGCCAGGAGTTAGGACGCCAGAAGGCAGGACGCCAGGAGTACGTTAGGCGTCAAGTGTTAGGGCGCCAAGAGCCTGTTAAGCGTCAGGAATCAGGACGCGGGGATCTTTTCAAGCGCCCTGAATCAGGACGCCAGGAGCCTAGCAAGCGCCACGAACCTGACGAACCTAGACAACAAGAGTCTAGTAGGCGCAAGAGTGTTCCGACAGGCAGGAGCCTCACTCTTCGTATAGGAGTGCTAATGTTCCGCGCTCCCCTTCTCGGGAAAGGAGTTCTTCTCCCGGGAAGAGCCAGATCACTCCAAAACGATCTCCTTCTGTGGATCAGTTGGACCAGGTATCGGAAGACGAAGAGCCAGTAGATGTAGCAGTTTCTGACTACAAGAGACTTTCTCTTTTGCTGCTAAAGGAGTTCGGAGACTCCCTTCATCCTGCGGACCCTCCTTCACCAGGATCGTTGATGTCCAGCACTAAAGCTCTCAAGTCGTCTTCCTTCGTCAAGATGCGCCCCGCTCTTTGTATGAAAAAGGCATTAAAAACTTTTTCAGAGTGGTTGACTTCCAGAAGGGAAGCGGGCAAGACAGTTTTTTCCTGCCCTCCTTCCAAGTTAACAGGCAAACCAGGAAGGTGGTACGAGACCAAAGAACCTATGGGGTTAGGTCTGCCTTCTTCCGCAGATGCGGATTTTGCTTCCTTAGTGGACTCTGCTAGGAGGAAGTCGTTGCTGTCTGCTAAGGCGACTTGGGGCATGTGTGAGCTAGACCACCTTCTAAAGGGCCTCTTTAAAACCCTAGAAGTCTTCAACTTTATGGACTGGGCTTTGGGAGCGTTAGCGAAGAGAGCTCAGGACACTGACTTTGTTTCCATGGAGGAACTTTCGAGCGTCCTGGCTTGCCTGGACAGAGCGGTCATGGACGGTTCTGTGGAAGTTGCCTCTCTTTTTGGAACGGGAGTATTAAAGAAGAGATCTGTCTTTAGCTCTTTCTTAGTAAGAGCAGTATCACCTTTGCAAAGGACATCTCTTCTTTTTGCACCGTTATCCCCGCACCTTTTTCCACAAGAGACTGTTAGAGAGGTTTCTAAATCTCTTACGGAGAAGGCAACTCAGGATCTCCTCACGCACTCAGCCAAGAAGTTTAGGCCGGCAGTGCCTATAGAGAAAAAAGAGAGACCCTCTTTTGTTCAGCCCTTTCGAGGTGCCTCCTCTTCTAGAGCCCCTCTTAGAGGTCGCAGACCAGAGAGAAGGAGTAGACCATCTAGAAGGTCCTTCGGGAAGTCTAGATGAGCAGGAAGTCCTCCAGACGAAAGTAGGCGCCAGGCTACTCCACTTTGCCAAAGTCTGGGCGCAGAAGGGAGCGGACTCCTGGTCCCTCTCTATCCTGAAAAAAGGATACTTGATCCCCTTCAGGGAAAATCCTCCCTTGACGACAACTCCAAGGGAGTTGACCGCAAGATACTCGGATCCGGTCCGAAGCTTGCTATGTTGCAAGCAGTGGAACAGATGATTTCCAAGGAAGCGGTAGAACTGGTTCAAGATCTCCAGTCTCCAGGATTCCTACAATCGGCTATTCCTGGTACCGAAAGCATCGGGGGGATGGAGACCGGTTCTAGACGTCAGTGCCCTGAATTTCTTTGTATTGAAGAAGAAATTTCAATGGAGCGTTTTCTTCCTCTGTTCTAAATCTGCTATTCGTCCAGGGGACTGGATGGTGTCCCTGGACCTTCAGGATGCGTATTTCCATGTGCCAATTCATCCGGCAGCAAGGAAGTATCTGAGGTTCATGTTCCAAGGGAAAGTGTTCCAGTTCCGAGCGATGTGCTTCGGACTTTCGACTGCCCCTCAAGTCTTTACGGACATCATGAAGAATGTAGCTTATTGGCTACATCTGGAAGGGATCAGGATCTCGTTATATCTGGACGATTGGCTAATAAGAGCCCAATCGGAGAAAAAATGTCTGGAGGACCTATTAGTTACTCTAAAGTTGACAAAGTATTTAGGACTTTTAGTAAATCACGAGAAATCCATGCTGACTCCCCAGCAGAGTATTGTCTATCTGGGGATTCAGATGGATTCTCGGGACTTCTAGCGTATCCTTCGCAGGAAAGGAGAGAACGCTGCTTAGAAAAGGTGTCAGTCTTCTTAAGGAAAGAACATTGTTCCGCGAGGGAATGGATGAGCTTACTGGGGACCCTCTCCTCGATGGAACAGTTCGTTTCCTTAGGAAGACTTCACCTACGACCCCTTCAATTTTATCTGAAGGAGAAGTGGGATTGGAAGTCCAACAATCTAGGAGATACATTTCCAATCTCGAAAGGGATCAAGGAGAATATCCGTTGGTGGTTAGATCCACAGAAACTAAGCAAGGGAATCTCCCTTCGCTTACAGAAACCCTCGCCTAGCGTTTTTGTTTGCAGGTACCCGCCTCAGATTCAGGGTGGGGAGCGACCCTAGGTTCGCAAGAAGTGTCAGGCACTTGGGAAGGAGAACAAGTGTCCTGGCACATAAAAAACAAGAAAAGAGCTAACAGCCATTCCTGTCAGCTTTGGTTCATTTCGAGGAAACAGGTCTCAGGTCTGGGATTCAGATTCACTCGGACAACACAACAGCCCTCGCTTATATAAAGAAACAAGGGGGGACGCATTCCTTTTCTTTTCCCTGTACGAATCAGCAAAGGATCTGCTGATTTGGGCACAGGAAAAGGAAGCTCTCTCCTCACAAGGTTTGTGCAGGGAGAGAAAAATGTCCGGGCAGATCTGTTAAGCAGAAAAGAACAAGTCCTACCCACGAATGGACTCTCAATCCTCAGATTTGCCAACAACTTTGGCATCTGTGGGGAATGGCCCAATATAGACCTGTTCGCGACCAACAAGAATCACAGATTAGAAACCTATTGCTCCCCGATCTCGGATCCTCAAGCAGTAGCAGTAGACAGCTTTCTGCTAGATTGGACGGGCTTGGACGCATACGCCTTCCCTCCTTTCAAGATAGTAGGAGAAGTATTGAGGAAGTTCGCTTGCTCGGAAGGAACAAGAATGACCCTCATCGCTCCCTTCTGGCCGGCTCTCGATTGGTTCACAGAGGTGCTGGAGTGGTTAGTGGATTTTCCAAGATCGCTTCCACTAAGGAACGATCTTCTCAAACAACCCCACTTCGACAGGTTTCACAAAAACCTCCCCGCTCTAAGTCTGACCGCCTTCAGACTGTCGAAGGACTTGTCAGAGCAAGGGGCTTTTCACGAGAAGTGGCGAAGGCTATTGCAAGAGCCAGAAGAGTCTCCACTTCTAAAGTATATCATCGAAGTGGGAGTTGTTTAGAAGATGGTGTAAGGGAAAGAAAATATCCTCCTCCAGTACCTCTGTAACTGAAATCGCAGATTTTCTCCTATATTTGAGAAAAGACTGTAACCTGGCAGTTTCAACAGTGAAGGGTTACAGAAGTATGCTGGCCTCAGTTTTTCGACATAGAGGAATAGATCTGACGAATAATAAAGATCTTCATGACCTTATAAGGTCTTTTGAGACCACGAAAGAACATGTAATCAAGAAGCCTAGCTGGAACTTGGATGTGGTCCTCAAGTTGTCCTCAAGTTCCTAATGTCGGAAAAATTTGTACCGTCTCACGCAGCTTCGTTTAGAGACTTAACGAGAAAGTCATTATTCCTTTTTGCGTTAGCAACAGCCAAGAGAATTAGCGAGTTGCAAGCTTTGGAAGGTAAAGTGGGGTTTAAGAAGGATGCAGCGATTTGCTCCTTTAAACCATTTTTTCTAGCGAAAAATGAAAATCCCTCAAAGCCTTGGCCAAGAAGCTTTGAGATAAAAGGACTATCTTCATTAACAGGGAGAGAACTAGAAAGGACTTTTGTGTCCAGTCAGGGCACTCAAGTTCTACCTGGAGAAGAAGAAGTTGCTGAAAAGGTACGAGAAAGTCTTTGGTGCTCTGTAAGAGATCCGAAAAGAGCGATTTCTAAGAACGCCCTTACATACTTCATAAAAGATGTAATAAGGGAAGCTCACCTTAAGTGCGAAGAAGAGCATCTCAAGGTTCTCAGAGTGAGAGCTCATGAAGTGAGAGCCATAGCTATGTCTATGGCATTTCACAAAACATGGTCGCTTCAGGCTCTTATAGAGTCGACATTTTGGAGATGTAATTCGGTGTTCGCCTCGAATTACCTAAGAGACGTTAAAATTTCGTACGAAAAGTGCTTTGCTCTGGGAGCGTATGTTTCGGCGAATTCAGTGCTGGGAGAAGGGGCTGAGGCTAATCCTTCCTATTTAGTTTAAGGCTTTATTTACTGTTTATTGGTGGTTGTTTTTATTGGTTAATTGTCAGAGGGAATAGGGACCCTCTTACAATTCATAGATTGTAACAATACTAACATGGTCAGGTGATCGGGATTGGCTTCAGTGCTCTTTGTGATTTGTTTAATAACCTTAACTCTGTCATGTAAGAGGGCGAGTACTCCATTGATATGACAAAAGGTCAAGGCTCTACCATGTAAGTGGGTCAGCCCCCATTGGTACGATCCAGTATAGGCTCTGTCGCGTAAGCGGGCTAGCCCCCATTGACACGATCCAAAGAGTTATTCAACCATAGGTTCATTCCTCGTTGAAACTCTTGAGGCAAGCAGACTCATCGACAGTAGTCATGAAGTCTTCAGCCCAATAAGGTAGGAACTATGGATTATGTTATCCAAGAACATAGGTTGTTTTTTCCCTGTTTTTTAATGTATTTAGTTTTAGTATTATTTTGTTTTTAGCTGTCTCTTGCCCGCCACCAAGGGTGCCAATCAGCTAAGTATATATCTGCTGGGTAAGTTACTTGTACAAAAATGATATTGTTAAGATACAATAAAGTTTTGTACATACTTACCTGGCAGGATATATACGATTAATGGCCCACCCAGCCTCCCCTCAGGAGACAGGTGGAAGAGAAATTATGGCTTAGAAAACGGGAATAGTTCCAGACCCCGCCACCCAGCGGCGGGAATGGTGGATCACCTGACCTACCTGTCGCGTGTGCCGCGAGTTTTGAAATTCTGTCGGGACGACCGAGTCTATAGCTAAGTATATATCTGCCAGGTAAGTATGTACAAAACTTTATTGTATCTTAACAATATCATATTTCTTGAGTTATGGATCCTAGTGCTGTGGCTGTCAGGTTTTGGCTCCTGAGATCCCATTGAAGGGTACTAAATATGCATTGCAGTGGGAGTGCACACCGCTAAAATCCAGTTAAATATCCGGAAAATAATTAACAAGCTACCGCCATCACTGGTGTTTACCAGACAACGGCAGGAACAAAACTTAGTTTGCTGTGCATAGTTGTCCCTATTCTCCCAGTGGTGGGCGAGACTGGTCACCTACACAATAGTATGAAGTGTTATTGGCAAAATTTTTAATTCAAACTGCTGTATAGTGGAACTTATAGCTATGTAATGACTGGGTAAGTTACATAATTAAAACTAATAGCGATGAAATTACTTGGTAAATTACTTAAATAAAAATAATACTTATCACTACCACTGTGGGGGACATATAGTAACCACAAAGGCACCTACATCTCTTGCAAAAGTGTTGATCAAGTTTTTTCTCCATAGCAAAACAACTAACAAAAAACCAGTCAACAATAAATGCAAAGCAATTATACACAGTAAACAGCCAGCAAAGATTGTCTATTCTATCTGGTGGCTGAAGAAGAGTGAGTGATGTTAGGCAAGTGAGAGATTCCTCCATCATCCCCAATCTCCACCAGTCAATGCATTACCACCAAGTTAAACAAGAGCTCTTGCTCGCTCTGATGGATGGCTCTAGTATTTTCATAGGAACAAATTCAATTTAAATGTGAAGAAACGGTAATTTTCTCAAGCCATCAATAGCTATAGTACTACCATGATATTTATAAAGTACTGAAAGACAGACTTCAATACGTATTCAAGTGAACATTGAGGCAAAAGTATAAGAGTATGAATTAATACATTTTGCCTGCAACAATATAGGTGTATGAATTATGCATTTCTGGGCTCAGTTCATGTCGCTGCGCGAAATAATCCTTTAGTTCATTATTTCTAGGTAAATGAGCTAACAAATACCAGAGAATAAACAAAATAAAGAAGAGGTCAGTATAACTGACTCACTCACCCAAAATAAAAGAAGGGTGTCGGTATGGTAACTAGGGCGAGTGAGACCACTACCACGAACTTCTTGCCATTTAGAAATTTCCCACAACAAACTCCCTCAACGAGAGAGCCGACCCACAGAGCGGGGCGGCAACTAATACTACTGCAACCCACGCCAAGCCGACTGCCGCGCCTCTGGTGGCCATCCTGTTCATTTGCAGTCCAAGAGACCCACGTGTTTCTTTTTGCTCTTGATTTTGTGTTGTGTTTGCGTGGATTATCACTACCATGGAACGTGCAGCTATTGCAGCGGCTAAGTTGAGTATTCCGCAAGGTTTCGATTTAGTTTCGTTCCATCCATGAGCCTGTATTTGCCGTTTTTTTGGTATAAATACAAGTTCCCGGTCTGGAGCATGGCGGCATTGTTCTGCCTCATGGCGGTTTGGTTCTCGGTCTCCCATACCTGGAACCTTTCCCTTATTTTTAACGTGCGTCTCTAGTCCTTTTTATTATTATATTGTTAGGGGATTTAGCCTACCCTAGTTTTAGGTCATGCATGCATGTCTCTCTACCTTACGTAGGCATTCAGTTTTTTCTTGTCCAGACCCTAGCCATCGCTCTTCGTATCGACTCAGGCTAGCTTTGAGTGGTAGACTTTCTTTCGGGTTAGTCGTACACTGTTATTTTATTTTCCCCTACTTTTGTTTTTTGTATATTGTGTTTTGGTTAGCCTAGGGCGTCTGGTCTGTTCGCTTAGCCTAGGTATCAGTGGTCCCATGGTCCTCTACGGTTTTGTTGCATCCTTATTGTCAGTTTTGTTGTATCACGTTTGTTGCATCTTTCTGAACAGTTTGGTTGCATTATCCTAGGCTACCGATTTAGTCGGTTGTGTTGTGTTATCGTACCTTGGTCACCTCGTGATCTCGGTACAGCCAGACGCCCGTCCCAGTCGCCTTACTCCCCCCCCCCCTCTCCACATAGAGTAGGGGGGAGGGAGGTTTGTCCTTGCTCGCTCCACCCGGGCCTGACTCCCTCTCTCCCTACGCGGAGGGAGTAGGGGAGTCTGGACAGACGCTTGGCTGGGAGTGACCTTGCTCTCCCTGGTTTACGGTGGTGCTTCGCTGTGAAGGAGTTGGGGGTTGGCCTCCCCCCGCCTTTGTTGCTCCGGCGCTCCGCTGTATGCTCGGGAACTGTTTTCGCCCCTCCTCGCTTCCCTCCCCCGTGACGACGGATCTCTGTTCTCTTTCCTGGAGCCCCATCGATTACGGGGGGGGGGAGGTACGGTAGCCCCGCCTGCCAGCGGAGTGTATGCATTTTCAGTTGGTCACTTTTTGCTTTCCACCGTTCCTTCTCTCCGGCGAGTGCCCTAGGCATTTCACCGGCGGAGTCGGAGAGCACCGCGATTCGGAGTCGTTCTCCGGATTTAGTTTAATTGTTTTATGCTTAAGTTAATTATAAGTTATTTATAAGTTACCTTAAGCTGGGTTCCTCCCCTGACCTTGGAGTCTTCAATTTTATGCCTTACAAGGTGATAGGGGAGGGGTTATGCCCAAAAATTTTTCATTCTCCGGCATGCAATGGAGTTGACTAGAGTAGCCCTGTGAGTGTTATATCGATACTCATGTATCCTTCCATTTACAGGCTACCAACTGTGAGCACCCGGGGTGCAACGCTGTGCTCCAGGACCCCTGCGGGCATGAGGTCTGCAGGTCTCATGCTCCGTGTTCAACTACTCACGGAAGTTTGCAGGTCTGGTTCCACGAGACGTGTACGATCTACTACGATCTCGTGAGTCAGTTTTTGGACGGGGTAAGTATTTTTCCATCAGCATAGTCATAGAATATGAATTCTGAAATGTATATATTAAGCTTAAGTTTTCTCTAATATAATGGAATATATGCTGATATTGTCTAGACTTAAGCTTATTTTATTCTAAGGTTAAATCTTAACTTTAGCCTAAAATCTAATAGACACCCTCTCTTCCAGGCTGCCGTGGTCAGAGAGACTGCTCTTGCAACCTTGAGAGCTTGGGTCGGCGGCTTCGGGAAGAACGCCGCCAAGGGACAGCCCTACATCCTAGAAAAGAGGATGGCTATCCTGGTGTTTCCCGGCGGCAAGTCGACGGGGTACGTCGACCCTACGGAGGCAGCCTCGACGATGACGGCGATCCAACGGCAGGTCGCCCAATGTATGAAGGAACCAGGCCAGGATATTTCGGCGGAGGTCGCCACATTGGATTTGAATATAGAGCCTATGGTAGGCGTAGATGATTTGTTGGTCGAGGTAGGTACGTTGGACGCCCAAGGGGTTTCCTTGGGCGCCACTGGATCTTCTTCTCCTGCTACTTCTGCTGCTTCCTTCCAGGGCTTTACGGGAGCGGAGCTCTCGTATAGTACGCCCGGCGCTTCTGTGGTTCCCAAAGTGAAGGGTCACAGAGTGCAGAAAACTTTGACTAAGACGTCGTCGTCTAAAAAGACTTCTTCGGCGTCTTCCTCTCGTAAGTCTTCGGCTTCTAATCCCGGAGCAGAGAAAGGGAAGACATCTGCTTCGGGCTCTAGAGCATCGAAGAGTAAGTCCTCCAAGGAGAGATCCCGTACTCCGGCAGAGTCAGTGGTCTCTCCTTCCCCTACGGTACCTCTGGTGAGTTACCCATCTACCTCGACATCACTTCCCAGCTTTGATCCTAACACTTTCTCCGCCGGGATGATGCAACAGATGGGAGACTTAGTAGGGTCCCTGAGGACTAGTATGGAGCAGATGTTCTCCCAGTTGTCAGACAGGATTGCCACACAGGAAAATCTCATGTCTGGCTTCAACCAGGCTCCTCAAGCTGCCTCTCCGGCACCTGGAGCAGGCCTACTCCAGCTTCCTCCTCATGATTCCCTCCCTCCATTCTCCATGAACAATCCCTGGAGAGTAGCTTCCTACGCTCCTTTCCAGGACGGGTTCATTTCTATCCCGGAGTGTGGTACTCGAAGAATCGAAGACTTCGAGTTTTACCCGGAGAATCTTCAACCTCCGTTCATTGGCTATGCCAGGCTGACAGAGGCTGCTATGAATAGGGAGGATAAGGTTCCTAAGGAGACAGTGCTGTACTCCAGGGACCAGGCTCAGAGGGAATGGCTCCGGTGTTTGGATGAAATGGACTCTTCCAACACCAGAATCCAGGCATTTAAGAGTCCTTTCACCATCTTTACGATGGAGGAAGAGACTCCTCTTCCCTTCCTGACCAAGATCGCCAGCGTTACCATCCCGGCTGGCTTAAAAGGAGAGCCCTTGCCGCAGTTGAGAGAGGCGGACCCCACATCACCCTTACTTCCTTCGCTGGGTGATTTGTGGGAAGACCTACCGAACACCTTTTCGGTAGGCAAACTTAAGCCGGACTGTACGATGGACCAGTTCGGCGAGAAGCTTCCGAGACTCCCCGATAGCCTCATTCAGTCCGAGTTTGAGGCTAGAACTAGGCTGGCCAGGTCTCTTAACACCATGGCGATGACTGAAGTAGTGGCCCTATCATATGCTTCGGAGCCGCTATTCAAGCTTTTGACCAAATCACAGACTTGTACAGTGCAATCGGACTTGTACGAGTTTGTGGTTGCTAGGGTCAACTGCCGGAAGCATGTCCTTCAGGAAGCAACTATTCGACATGAGCCGAATAAGTTGCTCTCCTCCAACATTTGGGGGGCAGACCTCTTCCCAGAAGCTATGGTAAAAGAGGTTCAGAACAAGGCCACGAGGCTCAATCAGAGCCTCAAAGACCGTTGGGGCCTCTCCGCCAAAAGACGTCAAGACCCTTCGTCATCAGGCAAGAAACTGAAGAAGACCAAAAGGTTTCAGCCTTACCAAAAGAAGCCTCAGCACTTCGGTCAGGCTGTGTCTGCGGTGCCAGTCGTTCAGCCAGGACAGCCTTCCACGTCGAAAGCTCAGGCTCAGCCTATCTACCTGATTTCCCCACAATCTCAACCTTCCACATCCTATGCTGTCTCCCCGGCATTTAACCAGGTGTTCGAAGGCCAGGCCTTTCAACACTTCGACCGGTTCGCCAGGGGAAGTAGAGCTAGAGGAGCCTTTCGTCAGAGAGGATCAGGAAGGTTGCTCAACAGGGGAAAGCACTTCCATGGAGGCCGCGGAGGTCACTCGGCTCAACAGCAGTGAGATCTCCAAGGTAGGAGGGAGACTGTTTCTCTTCCGGCATCGGTGGGGATTCAGCAAGTGGGCACAAAGTATTGTGTCGAAAGGCCTGGGTTGGAGTTGGATCGGAGGCCCCCCTCCACCCAGACCATTCCTTCAACTTCCATCGAAGGAATTGACAGAGTATGCGGAGGAACTCCTTCAGAAAGGAGCAATAGCGAGAGTCAAGCGGTTAAAGTTTCAAGGTCGCTTATTCAGCGTGCCAAAGAAAGGCTCATTAAAAAAAAGGGTAATCTTAGACTTGTCCCAGTTAAACTTAGCCATTCGCTGCGACAAGTTCAAAATGCTGACTATCTCGCAGGTGCGGACCTTACTTCCCCGTGGGGCCGTCACCACCTCTATCGATCTTACAGACGCATACTATCATATCCCTATTGCAAGACACTTTCGCCCTTACCTAGGCTTCAAGCTGGGAGACCAAGCGTTCTCGTTCAAGGTAGTTCCCTTCGGTCTGAACGTAGCCCCCAGGGTATTCACGAAGATAGCGGAAGTAGTGGTTCAACAACTAAGGTCTCAAGGGATAATGGTAGTAGCGTACCTCGACGACTGGTTGATTTGGGCACCAACAGTTGAGGAATGCCGCAAAGCCACAAAGAAAGTCATTCAGTTCCTGGAATATCTGGGGTTCCAGATAAACAGGACAAAATCAAGACTCACTCCAGAGTCCCGTTTTCAATGGGTGGGCATTCAATGGGATTTATCCTCTCACACTCTGTCAATTCCGGTAGCCAAGAGGAAGGAAATAGCGAAGTCAGTGAAGCAATTTCTAAGGTACAAATATGCTTCAAGGAGAAACCAGGAAAGAATCCTAGGTTCCCTTCAGTTTGCCTCAGTGACAAACATCTTGATGAAAGCCAAACTGAAAGACTTAACCAGGATCTGGCGCTCAAGAGCAAATGTCAGATCCAGAGACAAGTTGTCAACAATACCGCAAATTCTCCAGAATCGTCTGCGTCCTTGGACAAAGATGAAGAATCTGTCCATGTCAGTGCCTCTTCAATTCCCTCCTCCGGGAATCACTATCCACACAGACGCTTCATTAAGCGGCTGGGGAGGATATTCTCAGTTCAAGAAAGTTCAAGGAACTTGGTCACCCCAATTCTGCCAGCTTCACATAAATGTATTGGAAGCAATGGCAGTGTTCCTAACTCTGAAGAGGCTCCTTCCACCAAAGAACTCTCTTCCACCAAAGAACTCTCATGTAAAGTTAGTTCTGGACAGCGCAGTAGTAGTTCACTGCATAAACAGGGGAGGCTCCAAGTCAAGACACCTGAATCATGTCATGGTAGCCATCTTTTCTCTGGCGGACAAGTTCAGTTGGCACCTCTCCTCCACACATCTGGCCGGAGTGAGGAATGTTATAGCAGACGCTCTATCCCGGTCAGTCCCACTGGAATCGGAATGGTCGCTGGACAACAGTTCGTTCCAATGGATACACCGGAGGGTACCAGGTCTACAAGTAGATCTGTTTGCCTCTCAAGCGAACCACAAACTTCCTTGTTATGTGGCTCCCAACCTGGACCCTCTGGCCTATGCCACAGACGCTCTATCCATAGACTGGAACGACTGGGAAAAGATTTACATCTTTCCTCCGGTGAATCTTCTCCTGAAAGTTCTGAGCAAACTCAGGACTTTCAATGGTCAGGTAGCTCTAGTAGCACCGGACTGGCCGAAGAGCAATTGGTACCCCCTGCTGCTGGTATTGGGTCTTCGTCCCCTTCGGATTCCCAATCCCAGACTCTCCCAGTCAGTACAAATGAAGACTGTGTTCGCTTCCTCAGGAATTCTCAAAGCCCTAACTTTATGGACTTCATGAAGTTTGCGGCCAAGAGGGATGCAAATATAGATCCACAAAATATCCTCTTCTTAGAATCAGATAAAAGGGATTCAACTTTGAGGCAGTATGACGCTGCAGTTAAAAAGTTGGCATCTTTCCTGAGAGAATCGGACATTACAATCATGACAGTCAATTCAGCTATATCCTTTTTCAGATCCTTATTTGAAAAAGGGTTCGCAGCTAGCACTATTACGACAAACAAGTCAGCCTTGAAGAAGATCTTTCAGTTGGGTTTTAATATAGACTTAACAGACTCCTACTTTTCGTCTATTCCTAAGGCTTGTGCTAGACTTAGACCTTCCGTAAGGCCTACTTCAGTGTCATGATTTCTAAATGATGTTCTAAAACTGGCTTCAGATACAGATAATACGACATGTTCATTCATAATGCTCTTAAGAAAAACATTATTTTTATTAAGCTTGGCTTCAGGAGCTAGAATTTCAGAACTGTCTGCGCTATCCAGAGATTCGGGTCATGTAGAATTTCTCCCCTCAGGAGAAGTTCTGCTTTCTCCGGATCGCAGCTTTTTAGCAAAAAATGAGGATCCTTTGTTGAGGTGGGAACCATGGAAAGTCATTCCCCTTCCCCAAGACCTTTCTCTTTGTCCGGTGATGACCTTACGAGCCTTTCTGTCTGGGACATCCTCCTCCTCTTCACGTCCCCTCTTTAGGAGAGAAAAAGGTGGTACCTTATCAATTAAAGGTATAAGACAACAGATCCTCTACTTTATTAAACAGGCTAACCCTGAATCTTTTCCTAAGGCACACGATGTCAGGGCAGTGGCCACCTCAATTAATTATTTTCAGCATATGAACTTTGATGATTTGAAAAAATATACCGGATGGAAATCGCCGACAGTATTTAAGCGTCACTACTTGAAGTCTTTGGAATCTCTGAAATTTTCAGCAGTAGCAGCGGGAAACATAGTTTCCCCTGACTCTGCCCAGTAGTATAGTTGAAGATCCAGATCTCCTTTCTACCTACCATACCTAACAGTTTGTCTAGCCTACCATATTGCTCTGCACTTTGTCTCGAGCCTTAGCTGCTCTCATGATTGCTTGGTGGTGTGTCCCTTGTTTGTATATATTTATCATTATGAGTGTGGTCCCCTTATTTTTATGCTAGGGTTCCACACACTCATTTGTCAATGGTTTGTTGCCTTATGGCTTTGTATTTATGAACTCATTAAGTGTGTTGTTTAATGTTATTTTCCCACACACATGTTAATTTACATATTCATATCTGTAACTTGTTTAAATACTTTTGTAAATATTTTATAACTGTAAGTTACATTTATTTTGTTATCCCTTTCTCAGAAATTGTCTGAAGATTCTGTATGAATATTTCAATTTTATTTCAATTATAGTATTTTAGTTAAGTTTAAGTTTTATTGAGACCCTCTGTACTTTTTCAATCTTGTGCTAATTCTCTGGTATTATTTCGTGCAGCAACACGAACTGAGCCCAGAAAAAGGATTTTGACGTAGGAAAAATCTATTTCTGGGCGATTGGTTCGTGTCGCCCAGCGAAATCCCACCTCTTCCCAACCCTTCGCCCAAGATCGATTGCTAACTTCAGGATGGCCACCAGAGGCGCGGCAGTCGGCTTGGCGTGGGTTGCAGTAGTAGTAGTTGCCGCCCCGCTCTCTCGTTGAGGGAGTTTGTTGTGGGAAATTTCTAAATGGCAAGAAGTTCGTGGTAGTGGTCTCACTCGCCCTAGTTACCATACCTACACCCTTCTTTTATTTTGGGTGAGCGAGTTAGTTATACTGACCTCTTCTTTATTTTGTTTATTCTCTGGTATTTGTTAGCTCATTTACCTAGAAATAATGAACTAAAGGATTATTTCGCTGGGCGACACGAACCAATCGCCCAGAAATAGATTTTTCCTACGTCAAAATCCTTTTTTGCAAGCACCAATACAGGTATCAGTTTTCAAGAATTTCATGTGGTATATTCACTTACTTCTTCTGCCTTACCACGTGCTGTTGCAATTGCAAAATCTCCAGGGTTATCATACTCTTTTGGATCGTATTTCTCTTCAAAGGTTGAAGGTATGATGGTCAAGTTTAAACCCTGAAAAGAAATTAATATTCTACATTAACCAAGAGAGAAAAATGATATTGTTATTGTACAATAAAGTTTCATACATACTTACCTGGCAGATATATACTTAGCTATAGACTCCGTCGTCCCCGACAGAAATTCGAATTTCGCGGCACACACTGCAGGTAGGTCAGGTGATCTACCGCCCCACCGCTGGGTGGCAGGAATAGGAACCATTACCGTTCTAGAACCAGATTTTCTCTTCCACTATCTCCTAAGGGGAGGCTGGGTGGGCCATTTAATCGTATATATCTGCCAGGTAAGTATATATGAAACTTTATTGTACAATAACAATATCATTTTCATACATTCAACTTCCCTGTCAGATATATACTTAGCTGACTGGCACCTTACTGATTAGAGGTAAACAACATGCATTGTAAGTAATATATAAAAAACCTTGGTTCCTATCTGTTTAGACAGAGGGTTGACTTCCTAGCTATTGCTTAGGAGTCTGCTTCGTCTCAAGAGCCTCAGTGAGGATGTGACCTATAGCTAAGAGTTCTTGTGGGACTGTCAATGGGGTCTTATCCACTTACTCGACAAAACCTGATGGCCTTTGTCAATGGGGTCTTATCCACTTACATGACAATACACCTATGCCTAGTGGCATAATTAAGGAGCACAACACCGGTCCCGATCACCTGATCCTAACACGAGGGTTAGTGCTTAATTTGAAAAGAGTTATCCCCAAACTCCCTTCAAACAACCCAAAGAAAAAAACACCACGTTAAATAAATTTAACTCACTAGTTAAGGATCAGTGTCGGCTCCCTATCCCAGCAACGTATCCGCAGACACGTATAAACCAAGAGAGAAGGATCTCTCGTAGGTTAACTTGACATCCTTCGGGTAATGGGAAGTCAACACAGAGTTGCATCTCCCGTATGTGACAGCTAATATGTCCTTTATGACATATTGTTATGGAAAGAACAAGAATTCGCAAAAGCTCGCACTTCAAGCGCTTTTAATTCTCAGCTGTCTGAAGGAATCATCAAGTCACTTATGAAGTGCTTTAGAGATCCCACTTGTCTCAAAGAAGACCAGGGTGTTCTTTGATATGGCTCTCTTCTGGATGAAGCCTTGCGCCTGGCTCCTTGCTGGCGCTTTTTTGGCGCCTGGCGCCTGGCTGGCGCTTCTGGCGCCTGGCTGGCTCCTCCCCCCTTGCTGGAGCTTCGAGCTTGGCTGGAGTCTCGAGGCTGGCTAGCGATGTCCACATCGGACACTCACCTGTCCGATCTGTTCAACTCTGGCGCATTTGTGCCAGGTTGGTGGTCCGCTCCTTCTCCGCATCAGACAATAAACTCGTTCATTCGAGCTGTCTGCCTATAGCGTTTTTCGCTTGTTTGGCACTTGGCGCCTGGCTGGCGCTTCGTTGTCCGAAGATCCTGAGCAAAAAAACAGACAATATTTTGTCCGGAGACTGGAGAAGGGTGGAAGGTTCTTTTCCACCTGGATCCTTTGGTCTAGGACCAGGGGAGGAGCTTGGAGTCAACCTCGTCCCGTAGACGACTGACTGTCTTAACAGGACGAGAGAGAACGAGTCTTCTTTCCGGGGAAGATCCTTCGTGAATACTTCCGTTGCTGACGAGCTCTATTCCTGCCTGTCAAGGAAGTCTCTCGTTGTAGAATCTTCCCTCTCCTTGTCCAAAGGAGGGGAAGGTCTGGAAGATGAAGATGACTCTGAGCCAAAAGTGAGCGATCCCAGGGCTTTCTTGGTTCTTGTCTTCTCCTTCTGAATGCCTTCTGGGAAGCGTTTCATGTCCTCATCGCAGCCCAAAGACTTTATAGAAAAACGTTAAGCGATTTCTTCTATCAAAGATAAAGTTTAAGCGCCATGACCGGGCACAGAGACCCTTCTATCTCTTCCCCTTTCAAATGGGAAAGTCCCTTAACTTCAGAGCTCTGATGCAGGGTTAGAAGGGTGTTAATTCTTTTCCAGAAATAATGTGATGGTAAGAACCAATAGTCGAGCCTTCATTGAATCCGATGCGAGACCTCATAACTTAATTTCACTTGTCTTCTTGGTAGTTGTTAGAGCCAAGAGAAAAAATGAATTTTCTCATAAGATTTCTAAAGAAGCTTGATGAGGAGGTTCCCACTTGTCGGAACAAGGAATCAGCGGGCCACGAAAAGATTCCAACTCAAAGTACATAATGTCCTACTGTTGGTTTTCTCTTATTTTAGAAGGAGGATGATTTTAATATCCTCTTACTAGTCATGAACGAATTCTTTCAATAAAAGGGTTGCTAAGGTCTTATAAACTGAGAGACCTGCCCCCTTATTGGCTTCCAATTCCGATCTATCTTCCATTTCCTGTCCAGTCAAGTTGGGAGAAGAATGAGCAACCGGAGGAGAGTGCCTCCTTTCGCAAGGTGAAGGGCTTTTAGCAGTACCGACTCTAACCTGACAAGGGCTACGGCCGCCTGTGCGACATCTTGAGTCCCCGCCAGGAGAAGGCCGATCTTGCTCTTTGCCTCTACTTGCATTAAGACTATCCTGATAAGGACGACGGCCGCCTGTGCGACAACTAACGTCCCTATCAGGAGAAAGTCTTGAATGCTTAAAACCTCTCACAGAACCAGCCACATCCTGACAAGGGCTACGGCCGCCTGTGCGACATCTAGAGACCCTGTCAGGAGAAAACTGATCCTGTGAAAAGTCCCAAAGAGGAGCCTCCTGGTCCACTTCTAACTCCATGTCCAATGAAGAAGGAAATCCTGGTTCATGGTGCCTGGCTGGCTCCTGGCGCTTGGATGATGTGTCATTCCTGGGGAGTTTATCGTGGCTGGAAGGCACCTCAGGCGCCAGGAATGCGCCTCAGGCACCAGGAATGCACCCTCAGGCGCCAGGCGCCTGGTAGGAGGCTCAGGCGCTTTTCTGTATTTACTAATAGGATCCTCTCGCCTTGTCGGCGGCGCCTGGCTGATGCCAGACTCCTGGCAGGCGCCTCGTCCGAGCTGTCAAAGACTTCTATCGGACAGGATTTCTTAACTGGAAGGAAGCGATCCTTTCTCCTGGGAGGATCCTTCTTTAAAACTCCCACTAACGAAGATATCTGTTGTTGCATTTCTCTTAGGATCTTCGTAGCGGCGTCTATCTGCAGCACTTCTATGTCTTTTCTATGACCCTTGTCATTCACCTTGCAAAATCATCTCATCCCTATCACTTCTCGTCAGTCTGCCCGCAGACAGACTCAGAATGTAGAGGTTTTTTAGGTCCCTTTCTAAGTGAGGCTGATAGAGTAGACCGCCTCTCTTGTGAAAGCCATAACCTCGACAAAGTTCCTCTGGATCTCGGAAGTCACAGCATCTTGCAGAGTAGGACCATCAAGCCCCTCGAACAAGAGCCTTTTCCGAGAACCCCCCCCTTCAGGAGGGGGAACAGCGACAGCCCTCCCGGTCTCCTCCTGCCACTTGCACGTACGTCCTGGTTGGTCCGAAGATCGTGCCTGGTACATACGGCGTCGTGACAGGATCGTGCGGGGCGCGCCCCTCACGATCACCGCGCTGTGCCTCGCTCTTCCCAGTATAAACCGAGGAAGTTGAAGGCACGGGAGAGGAAGACCTGACGCTCCCCTTCACTCGCTGGCTGAACCAGCGGGCTTGGAGGGTTGCAGGCGATCGCCAACCCGTGGTGGGGATCGAGCTGCAGGCCTAGTCGAGTCGTTTCCCTGGGGTAAATGGCTGGACCGAGAACAGTGGCCCCGATCTCGTGTGTCAGGGGAACTGCTGCTGGTTGCCGTACCCGCACGCTCCCTGTGGGAGCGATGGTCAGGCGACCTGCAGAGACCCCTGTCACAGTGAGACTGATGCTTGCTCTCACAGCGCGTCTCACCGCTGGCGCCGGCGATCGGGGGGACCTCTTCCGAGCCTCGGCCCGTGGCCAGTCCGAGACAGTCACGTCAACCCGGGTAGCCAGCCGGTCACTACGAGAGCGAGAGCTGGCCTGGTGGGAGGCGCCTGAGCGGCTCTCACCAGCCTTCCGCTCCGTGCCGTGAAACTGGCGCCGAGCAAGCTCTGGCGCCTGATTCTTGGCTGCACGGTCACTGGTAGGTGACGGTACACTCGGTATCTCTCGCGGACGAGAGGCCGAGACGGAACCTGGTGTAGTGGCAGAGCCCCTGACACCAGGCGAGGAAGTACCGGTGTTAGCCGGTACCCCTCTGGTCCCCGTAGTCTTCTTTCTTGCGGAGGAAGAGACGGGCCCCACTCCCGAAGGAGCAGGAGGACCAGCGGAAGAATCCCCCCGTCCCACCAAGGTGAGACGGGTCCCGAGAAGCTCCCGAGGGAGACTTCTTAGGAGGGAGGAGGCAACCTTCTTCTTCCTAGGCTGTGAAGCCTTGGAAGTCGAAGGGGAAGAGGCGGCAGCCGACGACGATGAAGAAGATGAATACGACGACACCTTCCTCCTCTTCTTCGTCAGCTTCCTCAGGACAGATGAAGATCTGCCATCCAGGGCGGAGACGGGGCTGCTGTAGCCGAAGCCACAGGGCCCGGACGCACCTGTATAGACAGACCAAAGTCTGGGGCAGCACCACCACGAAACGGGACGACGTCAGCAGGTATGGGCATCTCAGGAACGGCAGGAACAGCAGGCACAGCCAGCACAGCATCGGTAGAGACAGCCAGCATAGCCACGGCAGGGACAGCTAGCACAGCAACTGCAGGGACAGCCAGCATGGTGAATAATTGTACTTACAATTTTCAGTCACATAATGTAAACAGAAAAAGAAACACAACTATACGAAAAGCAAACGATGAAAAAGCGGGCAGAGAGCGAAGATAAACACGTCTATCCACCAGCAGGCCGAAAGCAAAAGTGATTCTTCACCTCCCAGTCGCGCGGCGCGCGCAGTCGGACAAGCAGTTAACTACCGAACCCCTTGTTCGAAAGCTTACGACCTATCCAGCTGCCGCTAGTAACCTTCCCATTGTAAAAGGACCGAAAGGTTTGTATCTCGTGTCGGAACAAATTACCAAGTCCATTATTTTTGCTTCTGTCACTGGTGTGATTCTTTAGAATATGCGCCAGGACATCTGTACCTCTGTCCTGGTACCCGGCACCCTCTCAAATGTTATTTCCGTTTCTTGATAGGAAGAACTTGATAGGCTTAATATAGCCCATTCAGGGGAACAAACTTCTATCACGAAGAAAAAATTGTTCCCAACAAATTCATCCATATTCTCACTGAGAATATTCTCTAATAAGACTATGCTTTCGTAAGCATGAGAGCATCATATAATATATTGCTCTTCTGCGTTAGAATCATATTGTCTATCTCTTCCTTATACTCCTGTTATAATGCGGTAAACAGTACCGAAAGGTTACAAGGGATCTTTTTATTGAAAACTTCTTAGCAAAACGAATACAATGTTATTCATGTTTGCCTATAAATCCCCTCAATTCGAGGTTAAGTCCATGATTGTAGGGGTGAGATACGGTTAACCATTTGATCCCGTAGGAGAGAGAGATGTAACCAACCGTTCATGACCAAGAACTACATGGTACTGTGTTGGCTAATTGGCTTACGCCTTACAATGACAGTAGTCCCGTCCGCTGCCTCGCGGCATTCTTCCTGAGTTGCCAGTTACTCCATTCAATGAAGGAATATGATAAAATTATTCTCGAGCCTAAGGAAGCTCTCAATAATGCATATTTAAGCAAAACAACCTTCGTTAAATACCGAAGCTGAGTAGGTGTTGTCGTAACAAACCCTTTAAGCGTAGTCCTTACTAGGAAATTCCTGTAAGGATATAGATAATTCCGTAGCGAACCACAAAGGTAACTACGGTATGCGTATATGACTTGTCATACAGTAGTCGTATACACCAAATTTTCTTACTACATTCTTTCCTCTCCGATGCAGAGAGAGAATGGAAATCTTACTCTCTTCGTTCTTTTCGTCAATAAACACGAATTAGTATTAGCCGAAAGAGATCGGAAATGAAAACCGAGGATCGAAGAGAATCTCTCAAGCTTTTATTCTCTTGGAGATAAGGCCGTATTCTACGCCTCTATTATCTGGAAGAGCCTCTAATCAATGAATGAGAGCTCGTACGAATCTTGTCCAATTTCCAAACGATTGCCACTCTTTCTGGAAATGGTTGGTTGCAACATCTTTTTCCGTATCTGATCTAGGGGAAGGAGGATTTGATGAATAAATCTCTTTCTTCTTCTTCTTCTCAGGTGGATAGTCCTCCGGAAAGCTTTTCGGGCTAGAATCCAAAGCTGGCGAATTCCACGATATTTTAGAAGGTCTCGATAGCTTGTCAGAACTCCACCCTTTTTTCGATGAAGAATCGGATGATGAAAAACACTGTTTTAGGATGCCTTTCCAACTGCTATCCTTGTCAGTCTGGGACGCTACTAGAGAACCTGCCGAGGGGACGCCCGACCGGTGGGGATTCTCTGAAACCTCTGTAAGGCTTTCGACATTCCTTCTCCTCTGGGCTTGTGAGCTTGGAAGAGGTCTAGACCTGAGAGCGAGACAGAGCTGATCGGACGCACCCTCCACTATTTTAGGACGCCTTTCCAATGGCGAACTTGGCAGTCTGGGACGTTCTACAGAATCTGCCGAGGGGACACCTGACCGTTGGAGATTCTCTGAAACCTCCGTGCGGCTTTCGACATTCCTTCTCCTCTGGGCTTGTGAGCTTGGAAGAGGTCTAGACCTGGGAGCAAGACAGAGCCGATCAGACGCACCCTCCACTGCAATGGGGAACACTATATTCACTTCTTACCTTTTAAGAGCTCGCATTTTGAGCTACATCCATTTATCTTCAAATTTGCAAATATGAATTTGTAGTTTCTGTGGAGTAAGAAGGTAATGAGGATGCAACAACTACTAGTACTGCTAATACTCTAACTGCTCGTTAGCACAAAAGCTATTAAAGCTTCTAAAGGAAGCGTATCTATTCACATGCTTTTCTGACTTCCTAAAGCAGGGAATTAGAGTTTTATCTTTCCTCAATAAAGTTGTAACACTTATTACACGTATTAATGAATAAATATTAATAATTCCCTTTCTTGCAAACTATGTGAGTGTCTACCGAAAAATTTGGTAGTTTCACGTACTATATTCTTCGAAATTTCGAAGAGAAATTCATTAAAAAGTTAATAAAAGCGTATGCCAAACCAAAGACCCAGTACTTCCCTGCAAAAGACAGCCCAGAAGATCGATGGCGATGAAAAAACGAAAATCAAGTCAGGAGATACCACAAACGTATGTTTACAATACGGGCAACAGAGAAAATCTGGTTCTAGAACGGTAATGGTTCCTATTCCTGCCACCCAGCGGCGGGGCGGTAGATCACCTGACCTACCTGCAGCGTGTGCCACGAAATTCGAATTTCTGTCGGGGACGACGGAGTCTATAGCTAAGTATATATCTGACAGGGAAGTTGAATGTATGAAATTTTTAAACTAATCTCTCAATTATCCAAATCACAATTATCAAGAACTCATCATTAGTATTTGGATGCAACTGGACCACAGGGAGCAAGGCCTAATGATATATGATATATATAACTTCAAAAAATTTTAAAACTTCTCTCTGATATTTGGAAATGCTGTGCAGCCTCAGGAAAATGTTAGTAACACTGCTTAAACTCACTAACAGAATGAGAAAGGGTTTTGTGGGGTGGAGGGGGTCTCGAGAAGTTTCCAGGGGGGGGGGGAGAGAGGGTCAGATGGCTTGGCACCAATGAAGAGGATGGGCAGTAAGGCTGTGTAGAGAAACCTGAGAGGGGTTTGTTTTGGAAGTGGGTGGAGCTAGGGAGCAGTTTCTATGGCTAGAGAGGTGCAGTTTTGGATGGGCGAAGAGGGCTAGGTAGATCTGACTGATGGATTTCACATTTTATTAAAGGATATGTGAGAGAGAGAGAGAGAGAGAGAGAGAGAGCACAAGTATGTTTACATAGAAGCCTAAGTACAGTTACACACTCCTTCAATTTTTAATTTATATACGTATTGTATTCTCGTTTTATGAATATTTTATGCTATTGAATTCTTATTTATATCTTTACTACTTTATTTTCTAATATTTAATTCTTTAAAACCAAAAGATAAATGCATATGCACTCATTCAATGGCACTGGTGAACTTCCTGAAGCTTAATGGCTTTTGTGTTGTTTTGTCCTGAGAGAGAGAGAGAGAGAGAGAGAGAGAGAGATAACTGAGGTATGTTTACATCAAAGCCTGAGTACAGTGATTTAAGAGATGAAGTAGAGCCAATCACTCCACAGACATACTCATTCATACCAAAACAATGAGGTAAGATGCAACCCGGTCCAGTTCGAGGAGCTGGGTAAGCTACACAACTTGTTGAGCAGCTACCACCGGTCCCAAGGAAAAGTGTCCAAGGATGTGTGGGCAATATCCCGAAGGTAATTAAAGGTGAAAGTGGTCTGGTGTGTCCAGACTCCCACATTCAAATCCTGGTGAACCAACAGGTTCTTACAGAATGTGAGGGATGGGGCACTGCCCCTGACCTCATGAGTTCTCGGACAAAGTGTACCAGTGTCGTCCACGCCAGCAGCAGAGTACACCTTCCTGATCATCTCATGAAGCCAGAAAGATACAGTGTTCTTGGACACCTCTTTCTTGGAACCTCCAGTGGTAATGAAGAGTCGTCAACACTTAGCCTGGAGATGGCGAGCCCTCTTCAGATAGCACTGTAGCGCTCTAATGGGAAAGAGCAACATCTCATCTGGATCATCAACAGCAAAGTCACTCAGGGAGGCGATGGTAAAGGATTTGAATCTAGCATCTGGGACCAATGGATGTTAAGTCTTCACTATAAAATCTGGGACGAAATCGAGCGTAACAAATCCTCAACCCCTTGAGTATTTTACATAGAAGAAATACCATGAAGTTCACCAGCTCTCTTCGCCATTGCCAGGGCTAGCAGGAAAACGGTCTTGAGGGTTAGAGCCCTGTCTGATGACTCTCAAAAGGGTTCGTATGGTGCATGAGTCAGGCCCTGCAACACGAGAGTCCCCTCCCACAAAGGAGGCTTGAGATCCTTGGGTGGGCCTTTCGAAGCTCCTCTCAGCGAAGGAAGATGAGGAAGGGCTCCGACGGAAGAGATACCGTCTACGGCACCAACAGCAGAAGATGGCCCACTTTCCCTGGTATACTGTTGCAGAAAGAGCGAGAAGCTAGGGATACCAAACTGCCTGAGGTCATTTGGGTGCCACCAGAATCATCCGAAGATTAGGGGATACAGAACAGGGGAAAGGCATATACCTCGAGGTTGTCCCACGGGTGTTGGAACACATCCTCTGCAGTGGCCCATGGGTCCAGTAAAATGAAGCAGAAGGTTTCTAGCTTCCTGTTGACCGGTCATCCCCATAGGCTGAATAATGTTTCTGCCGCATCTTGGTGTAGGGACCACTTGGTTCCTATCACCTGATTCTGGTGGCTGAGCTTGTCTGCCACTACATTCCTCTTGCATGGAATGTATCTTGCTGACAGCTCTACCGAGTGGGCTCATGCACCTACATTGTCGCTTGTTGACGTATGCCACTACTGTGGTATTATCACTCATCATTACCACAGAGTGTCCCACCTGACAGTTTACTTGTGAACCTAAGTTCTGGAGAGAAGAGGCAAGGCCTTTCAGACCCACTGGTTTTGCTATGACACACCCCTGGCTCCTCCCCCAGACAGTTGTAAGAGAGCACAAGCCACGCCCATCGGGGCGGAGCAACCAGAGAAGTGCGAGTTGACAGGAATCAAACCGCCATATTTGAAGTTGCAAGTTGCTATGAAGTATATCTGTACTTACCATTCCATTTTCCTGTTGTGAGATTTATTTGAGATTGCAAATTACTACAAGTAGTAAAATAAAGTTCCAATTTGTGAATTTTATCATTTTCCATTCCTCTTCATATTCTAAGATAATATAATGTGACAGTAGTTCACCTCCCCTTTCCAAGATATTCCTATCTTGTTACCTAAAAGTTGCAGCTCCTCTAAATGCAAGGATAAGAGTCTAAGTATACCTTAAAGAAATTTATGAATAATTGAAAAATGTTATGGTTGGCCTTCAGAAACAAGTAAGCTGTTGATTTTTGTATGTAATTACTTTACAAATCCTTTATTTCCTCCAGAATGGTCTCCTCGGTTACGGGGGTAGGGTCGGAGGGTGAACTAGACCCTGGGTCTGAAAGGCCTCACCTCTTCTCTCCAGAACTTAGGTTCACAAGTAAACTGTCAGTTCTAGAGAGAGAGGCTTCAGCCTTTCAGACCCACTGGTTTTGCTCACCCGATACTTCAGGGGGCATGAAGATGAAGTCCTGCAACGACTGCATCGAAAGCTCCCTGTAGACCGAGGAGAGCATAAAATGACCCAAATACAGAGTTGCTTTTCCAATTCATTCTAGTCATTATCTCTTGCAGCGTAACTCCATTATACATCATCCTTGAAGCTGCTTGACCTCTGATAGAGTGGAAATTGGTGGAGTGTTTTCTGGCATTGGGATCAGCTCTGAAAATACAGTCCCTGAATAGCTGCCTTATCTTTGGAAGGGACATGATCATGAAGTTTTCATCCAGCCAAATATGGTCTTCCCTATCTATGTTCCTTTCTGCACAGATTTTATTTGTGTACTTCAGATAAAATTTTAAATGTCTAACTGGACAAATTTTTGGCTTGGTAGGGTGACACCTAAAGCTGAATTCAATGGGAGTGTAATTGTTTCTTTGATTCTTGGCCATGAAGGAAGGGTGGTTCCTTAACACAATGGTTTCTGGCGTGAAAGTGCTCCTGGAGATACATAGATGATTAAATTGGTTAGCTCTCAATGGGCAAGCCAAAGCTATGAGGAATAAGGTCTTCTGAATCATGAGCAGCATAGAATCATCTCTTGTAGTGTTGAGGAAGGAAACAACTTTATCAAGATCCCAGCCTGGAAATTGAGGAGAATTGCTGGGTCTTCTTCTATTTACTCCATCAAGCATAGCTTTAATATACTTGTCTTCTGCCAGACAATAATTGGGAAAGTATCCCTTCAAAACTGGTCCAAGAGCAGCTCGGTATCCTTTTAGTGTGTTGTATGCTAGGCCCTTGTCTATTAATTCGTTAAAATAGAGTAGCACTGATAAAAGAGGGAACTTGTTGTTACTTCCATATTTATTGTGTATGAACTCTTTAAAGCTACTGAAGAGATTTTGGTACTTGGCCATGGAGCTGTCTCGTAAATTGGAAGTAATTTTGTTGCATATCTCTGGAGGAAATATGGAAGGTAGTTGATCTTTTATATTCTGAAGGCGATCAAATTTAAGTGGTGTTGCGCTAAGGGTAAGGTACAGTCCATATGAAGTATCTGGCAGCCTTCTGCTTTGACTTTGTACCTCCGGTATTCCTTGGAGACTGTCTTGACTAGGGGAATCCATGGTTCCGTTTCCTGGGAAATAGTGCAGAAGAGCATGTTGTTATTACATTCGTTATATATCTTAAAAGCAACTTTATGCAGTAAGAAGCCTGGGGGAAAAGCATAAAGAGGAGAAGAACCTTCCCAGCTAATGTGAAGAGCATTATTACTGATTGCTTTTGTGTTGGGTACGGAAGAACAAAATCTTTTACATTTAGAATTAAAGCCATTGGTGAAAAGGTCTATTTCAGAAAAGAAATTCATATCTGTGCAAATTAAATTGAATAGATTATCGTCAAGAGTGGCTTCTGGATGTATGGAACCAAAGTCTCTCGATAGGGAATCAGCCATCACATTGCTTTTCCCTTTAATCCATTTAGTTTGAATGTCTATGTTGTATTTTCCTTTGATGTTTAGTAACACTCTGATGGCCTCCTGGGCCGCTTTGTTCCTAATGCTACCATGTGTTTTGACCCAACAGTTTGTTACTTGTGAATCTATGTGAATTAGTACTACTTTGTTTCTTAGTTTGTCTCTGAAGTGTTTTATACAGTAAATGCATGCAAGTAGTTCTCTAATGTTAATGTGCAGAGTATTCTCATTTTGTAGCCATGTATTATTAGTTGATAGTATGCCATGTTCTCCTACTAATGCTCCACCCCAGCCAAAGTTGGATGCATCTGTGAATAGTTCTAGATCTACTTGATTATTAGGAATGTTTATATCACTATACATGTTAGTCTGTTTCCATTCTTCTAGAAAGGATTTGAAAGAAGGAGGAATAATTCTATATCCTTTAGCAAAATATCTATGAAACCTGTGAAGGAATTTAAGATGGTAACTACCATAAAAGGTGTAGTAGGAACAGAAGTTAAGTGATCCTATCAATCTTTGATATAATTTGAGGTCAGATCTGTTCAAGTTGGATACTGTATTGGCAAGCCTGATACATTTATCAATGTTTTTCTGCATTGGTCTCATTGTTTTGTTCTCCAAGTTATAATGAACTCCCAGGAACTCTATCTTTTGCACTGGATGAATAACAGACTTTTTAATAGATATTTGCCAACCCAGCTCCGTGAGCACTTCAATGACAATTTGGATGTGAGCCTCGCATTTGTGAAAGTCATCTGCCAATATGAGTATATCATCTAAGTAGTTAAAGATGAGTATATTATATTTCTTCCTAATGTATTTAACTACTGTGTACATTAGTTTGGAAAAGCTGTAGGGAACTGTCTTTAACCGGAAGGGAAAAACCGTCCATTTGAATTTACGCTTTCCTAATTTGAACGTTAAGAATCTTTGAGCACTTGAATGAAGAGGGACGTGGCAATAAGCGTCCTTTAAATCAAGTCTACATGCCCAGTTGTTTAAATGCAAATAAGGGAATATAGTTTTAGGTTTCAGCATAGAGAAAGAAGGTTTCTTGATCATAGTATTAAGGCATTTCATATCGAAGATTAGGCGAATGCTCCCATCGGGTTTAAGCTTGTAAAATATGTGGTTAGAGTAGTAAAAAGAATTTCTGTTAATTTGTTCTATTACCCCTAGGTCTAGTAATCTGTTACATTCTTTCTCTAGTATTATTCTCTTGCTAGACGAATAATATCTATCAACCCCTAATCTTTTCAAAGTCTTTTGAGCCTTATTTTTATTGGTAAATGGGAGTCTCACACCCTTACTGATCAAGTTGCATGCAAAAGAAGAATTTGGGAGTTCTTGCCAATTTTTTAATTTATTTGTCAATGACCTACCTATCCCACTTACTGGAGGGGCGTGAGAGGTTTCCTTGGAGCTAGAGGCTTCTGTAGGGAAATTTAACTCTTCCCATATCATTGAATTGTTAGTGGGTACATTTGCCAAATTTTTATCTTTACTGTGTAGCTCCAGGTTATTTTCCTCTTGGTCCGAGCAGGGCTCGATGGTATTAAGAATTAAAGCATAATTAGTTTTGTTTCTTATCTTTGACATCTGAATTAATTGCTGTCTGTCCCCCTGTACTCCTTCCCCCTCTTCGGCCACCTCTCTTGATACCTCGCCTGTAGGGATTGAACCTATTCCTGAACCCAAAGCTTCCCCTGAATCCTCTGTAAAAATTAAATTTCCCTCTGGGGTAGCCCTGATGCTTGCCAAAGTTGAACCTTCCACCTCTAGAGATAATGTCCCCTCCTCTAGGAAGGGGACCGCCTCGAAAGCACGAAGCAATAGCTTTCCTTTGATCATCTGATAAGACCCATATATCATTAGTTTCAGCTTTAATAATAGCATCTCTGGTATCTAAATTGAGGTTCCTGGGTAAAGATCTACTTCTGAATGAGCGGATTAAACTTTTAATTAGATCAATGTGTTTCCTGAAAGGCCCAATTATCACTTTAGTAATGAAATCAATATCGTTAATCTTAGAGGGGTAAGCTAATTGTGCCAGAGCTGCATGCCCTTGAAAAGAAGATATAGCCATTTTAATGTTTTCAATATCAAAGTGAAATTTCTTCTTGAAATCTTCATTAAACAACCTGCCACTTGGCCAAAAGTTCAACTTTGGCAAATTTATCAATTTGAAAAGGTCTGCAAGTTCTTTATTATGATCACAAACAAAGAATTGATCATGAGAGTTTTTGTCTCCTTCACTTAATGTTAATGCAATTAGGGAGTCATTTAATTGTATTTTCCCATCTCTATGAATGGAGGGCACAGCATTAAAATTGTTAGATATATAAGTAGGAATAGGTTTGTTAAAGGTAAGCGGGTTAAATTCTTCATAGTCACTACTATCTTCATTATAAGTTGTAAATAATTCTTCATTTGCATTCTCAGGTAAATCTACTTTACGGCGAGGGTGCTTAGGAGGAGGAGTATTGTCATTCCTTTTTGCAGTCGAACCACTTCTGCAATAGGAGTGAAAACCTAGACTTAAATTTGATAATAAAAGTTTAACTGATGTCTATAATATGGCTCATGAATTTACAAATCAGGTTGGACAGCAGCAGACCTAGAAGGCTGAAGCCAGGCAATCGGGTTCTAGGCTCAAATGGCCTTCATCAGTTAATTCAGGTCAATCGGCATCCTCTCACTAATATCCCGTACTTAAATTCATATAGCCTCTACAGTAATCATCTTATATTATTTATATAGCCGACCTGTCAGAAATTCTTAAGACGCAGTTCCTCATGGTAAGGGGTAAACCATTATATCGAAAGGAAATGAATGTGATATAAAATTCTACCCATTAGCTGAGGTAGGCGCAATTATACCGCCTTTGACAGGAACCCCTCCAATTAAATGTCGACGATAGGATCTCGGTGGGATAGGCGGAAGGGAGCAGCTAATAGGTAGCCTAGATTGACGTAGTATGTTAAACTCAAAGTTAGAAAAAGTTAGGCTAGTTAGGCTACTCGGCTCTTTGGAACGTAAGGCAAAACTAGTTAACACCTCACCTTACAACATTAATTACCTTTGTCATATAAGTATCTAGTCCTTATAATGTTTAGGCTCAGTTTACACAAAGTTTAGGATTATATGATAATGTACTTCGGTCTCGAAATTTATCTAAGCTCAACTTTTACGATTATAACTACCGCACGGTCCGTTCCGGCTCATTGTTTACCGTATATACTCGAGTAACGTGCGATCTCGCATATCATGCGACCCCAAAATTTTCACCAATAAACAGTGGTTTTGTCATGTGTCTCATGTATCATGCGAGTTCCTTTTCCGAGGTCAGTTCATAAGGTTGGTGGTTTAGAGTGCTAATGGCCGAGTCGTTCAGATGTGTGCTGCTGCTAGTGAAGTTACAGTCATTTTCTGACTAATCTCGAGAATTGAATAGATCATCTCAAGATTAAAAAAAGAATACCAAGATAATAAAATAATTGTAAAAATAACACGCCTTGGAGTCCTAAATCATTCTCTCTCTCTCTCTCTCTCTCTCAGAAATAAATACTGTAATTTGAGTCTTTCACCAACGGGTATCAGTAAATGTGTAGACATTGTGTGCGTGTTTAAAAAAGTGTAGTACACACACATTCCGATGTTTCGGTTTTTGGAATTTTTCAAATTCGGAAATGTGAGGTCAGATGCATAATCAAACATCACTACTGCAGAAAAAAAATATTTTCCCTTTATGTTTTTCATTATTGTTATTTATTAATTACTGTTTATTTAAATAAATATTAATATAATACTGTTACATGAATGTGAGATAATTAAGATCACCTATAATAAAATAGTATGACTATATAATATATTTCACCATATCGATCTTGCAGTTGAAGAGTCGTAAAATTTTGAGGATGGTCCGGGAAAAGGATTTGTACTTTGTGATTACGTATCGCTACAACACCATGCAGTATTTTCCTATATTGATGACGCATCGCTACGACACACTGGTATTTTTCATACCACTATACATTAAAGTTAAAATGATCATATTATATTATTGTTTTCACGAAGAAATAATTATATAAAGAAAATTATCGAGTAATTTTTGCCGTCAGCAGTCAGAAAATCACGAACATGGTAACGTTCAAACCTAGTGTCATCCACGGCATATGTCTATAAATAGAACAGAAGCAGAGGGCAGTCATTGGATAACAGATCTCCATGGCTACCAACCAGCCAATCAGGTGTTAGTTATACTACTCTGTGAATTTCTTAGAATGAACGTTTACACGTAACACACGGGAAGCTAACGATGATGTGTGTGCTTTGCATACAGTACGTAGTTTTTGTTTTTATTAGTGTATTTTACTGATTACATGAATTCTCTCTCTCTCTCTCTCTCTCTCTCTCTCAGGAAAGATACCGTCAATTCAATTTATCAGTATCTTCCTGATAGACAGAGTAAATATTTAGGACTCCAAAGCTTGGCACATGTCAATTATTTTATTATCTTGGGATTTTTGGTTAATCTTGGGATTTTCCATGGTCAACTCTTGGGTTTAGTAAGAAAAATGCAATTATTTGAGTAGCGCACACCCAAATGAATCGGGGTAAGCCTAGCACGCCAAACAATAGTATTTACAAAATGAGCGGAGCTCTCTGGCTGGGCTGTTTTGGTCCACCCACGTGTTTGATCGCATATCTGCCAAATTTATAACAACAACAGAGATAAAACCATTTCTCCCATTACAGATATCAAATATTATCTTTTCCGTTGCGCAGAATTCTAAATAAAATACGTAGGTTCACGATTGATAAAGTTTTTTTATGCAATAACAAGAAACGGAGTCAGATATTCTATCAACAGGGCATCTCATTTTGGTGCTGTTGCGAATATTTCACAGTTCCACGTGCGTTTAAATCCATACTGACTGTACAGTCCGGAGGCATTTCTCCCTTCTACACATATCTTGATTTCTTAATATCGTAGGTATAGAATAAATTGGCGAGCAAGGAAATATGAAATAAAGCATAACAGTAAGTTGACGAGTGAGAAAATAAACAATCGAATACAGACAGACTCTCTCTCTCTCTGAGAAAATAATAGATAGGAAACAATGACTGAATATTGCTTGAATGCGACATAACAAAGTTTTGGCCTGACTGAAGAGTGGAGTGACTTTGACACCGACTTACAAGTTATTCCTTGTCATCTCACAGCCATAGATAGACATCAACTTCACAGCCGAGAAAGGGCAATCGTATACGAAATAAATAGGTATGGAAAATGCGAAATGCGGGCCTATGTTGTCCCATAAAAAAAGCTCTCGCTCGGACAGCTGTGAATATTTAGGAGGATAGAGAGAGAGAGAGAGAGAGAGAGAGAGAGAGAGAGAGAGAGCGGAGAGAGAGAGAGATGAGAGAGAGAGAGAGAGAGGGCCGATAGAAGGAGATTAAAGTACCTGGGAAGGAAAAACCCTTATAATCTTATAATTATAGCCTCGGGGTTTGTCTCAAGGACATTCAAAGGTCTGTCACACACGGGCAGTTGTTGTTTTTGTAAAATTAGCATAAGGGCAGATCTTTAAAAGCCACGCCAGAGAGCTCGCCACGGTGACAAGACTATACCTTCCATATGAATTGACGATGTCCTATACGAAGATGCAGGAGATGAGGATGAAATGATCAAAGATCTGGAAGATGACGAATATGATGACTGCCTTGATGGCAAAGAATTCAGAGCAGTATTTGATGATACGGACACGGAGAGCGACTTTGGAGGATTTTAGTTTATTAATTTTATGCAATTTTTTTTACTTTAATAAATTTTCACTTACCTGCGTATCCTAAAAGGAAAATAATAGTTCAAGTAACAAATGTTTCTTTTACTGAGTAAAACAAAAAGTAAAAAATCCTTCGGTGTTGTGCCTTAACTGATTTGGAAATTATAGATGGTTAGTCTAGAACAGCTAAACATGTATAAACCAAAATAATGCAAATGGCGCACGATCGCTCTTTTGTATTTTAAAATACAATAGTAATATGAGAATGCATATAATATTATTGGATATATATAGTAAAGTACAAGTAAAACATAACTTTTTTAAAGATCTACTGTTTTCCTCTGGTAGTAACTATCGCGATCTGCCGATTTGGGAAAGCATAGACGGTACGCTAATTTTATACTGCGTGTATGATGCAACCCCTTTAAAATTAGCTTCAAAATTAGGTTTCAAAAGTCGCATAATATGCGAGTATATACGGTACCTTTTACTGCCATGCTTGTGACGTCATCAGTCTATATCCGCTGCTATCCAAGAAGTTTTTATATAAAAACAGAATATTAAACCTTACCCTTTCTCCACTAGTTTCAATAATGTTTGATTCTGTAATAATAATTGAAGAATTTCACTATTGGAAGGTTCCTGGCTGGTTTCTTCCGTTTTGGGACATCTCTTCTTTTTGGGTTGTACCGGTGGAATATTGTCATCATCGCTAGTTTCGCTGAGATTATGCACATCTGCCGATACTACGACTTTTTTGGACATTTTAATTGATTGATTAAGTCGTTGTCCCTCGTAACAATAATTAGGGGAGGGTTGTAGTAATGGTGAGGTGTAACAGGTGTTGCCTGTGTCCTGTCAACTTCAAATATATGGCGGTTTGATTCCTGTCAACTCGCACATCTCTGGTTGTTTCTATGATTCTGATAAGAAACATAAAAAGGATGCTCTATGTGAAAGCTTACCGCATCAATTGCCTGACCAGCCAGTGTAAGTTCGAGTCCTATCCTCAACCCGAAGGAAGAGAAGTGGAAGGAGGAGGTGGGGAAGGTGGAGAGGCCAGTCACTCTCACATCCTTCTTACCTCTAGAACTGCACACCATAGGTGAGATGCAACTTGTCCTCTTGAAGGAGCCGGTTAAGCAAACACAACCTGCAAGCATCCACCACCGGTTCAAGGAAATGAGGTTCCAAGGACCTGTGGGCAGGTGCCCGAGGGGAAAGATAAATATGGTCGCAATGAGACCTTATCTATCTTCCTGTCCGACATATTCTTCAGAGTGATGACAAGTACCTATCCACTGGACTATCCAACTGCAAAGAAGTCTCTCATGGTCTCGTAATATTCGGAGAAAGACGTGTCATCAGACACTTCTGCAATGGCAGTCCGCAGTGGATAAAAACACAGACACTCCATGGTGAGTGTCGATCCTTATGGGTACAGCAACACGCCAATAGGACAAAGCAATGACTGATCTGGATCAACCAATACAAAGTCCACAGTGTAGCTCATGACGATCTCGGACTCTTCAACAGCTGCCGACTGACTGTGCTCAGTGTGAGCTGTCATGCATCCGAGATGTAGTCACATGATACTCGCCTTTTGAAGGGTTATGCCGAGAAACCATACAAATATGACAATTTGTTGAAAATTGCATTTTTCCTAACTATACAAACCTGAGGTCCTTTAACAATAGGAAGTAGCTAGCAGCAGCTGGAACGGTCGTAAGCTTCGAACAAGGGGAGAACGGTAGTTAACTGCTTGTCCGCCGCGCGACTAGGAGGTAAACAAATCACTTTTGCTTTTGGCCCATGCAAAATACGCAGAGTGAGGGGTGGCATGAGGAGGGACTATATGTAAAGGACCTCAGGTTTGTATAGTTAGGAAAAATGCAATTTTCGACAAATTGTCATTTGTTCCGATACATAATACAAACCATCGGTCCTTTAACAATAGGAAGACTCACTTCTTGGTGGGAGGAATCTGAGTCTTTTGATGAACAGACTGGTGTTCGTCCATCCCTGGAATGCCTCCCTGGTCGTAAGAGCGAGGGAGGGATCCAAGCCTCTGTCCGATTGATCGGGGTGTGCACCGCAGGATCAATGGTCAGACCTCTGGGCCGAGTACTAAGAGAGAGGCAAGCGTATCTCTTCGTACCAGCAAGCAAGAACTTGTTCCTGTTTGCAAGAGGCAACATAAAGTATGGGTTTGTCTCAAGCTGGCATCCACTTCCTCCCCCTTGTTGGAGGAAGTGGTGGATATACGCTCCTATCCCTAGTGAAAGGGATAGGATGGGGCTCTGTTGAGTAGCTCACCTGCATCTCGTCCTTATCCAGCAGGGTGACGACCGTGTTCCTCTACCCACAGGTAGAGGGGAAGAAAAAGATGGGAAGAGGAGCCAGTCACACTCTCATTCACTCATCCATTCTTACGGTCACACCAGGACTCGATGCTGTTCAGCATGCGAGGGTCTGGGTTCGCAACACAACGTGTTGAGCAGCCACCACGGGTCCCAAGGAAAAAGATCCAAGGACCTGTGGGCAATATCCCGAAGGTAGAAGGAGGTGCATGTGGTCTGGTTGGACCAGACCCCTGCCTTCAGTACCTCCGCCACGGAGAAGTTCTTGTGGACAAAGCAGCATCTCCTTCGCATCGAAGGCGGTGAAGTCCATTAGGGAGGGGATTGTGAACGACTCGAACCGATCGTCAGGGACCAAAGGGTTCTGAGTCTTCGCTACGAAGTTCGGTACGAAATCGAGCGTCACGGATCCCCATCCCCTGGATGCTTTTTTGGGGGGGGGGTTTTTTTTTTTTTTTTTTGGGGGGGGGGGGGGGGGGGGGGGGGGGGGGGGGGGGGGGACTTCGCGCAGGAAAAGTCATGCAGTTTCCTCAGAGGAAAAGACGGGAATAGTAGTCGCATGACCTATCCCTCTTCTTGACTTCGGTGATGTCCAGTACCCATACTGGTCTGTCCGTTTGCCACGAAGAGTCTCGCATCCTCCTATCCCCATGCAGCGAAGTTCTCGGTAGTGGATAGGACACCGACACTCCATGGTGGGTGTCGATGGTATGGGTACTGTGACAAGCTATTAAGACGAAGTAATGATTGCTCCGTAACAACCGAAGTCCACAGCGTAGTTCGTAACTGACTCGGGCGCTCTGACAGCTGCCAACTGACTGGTTCGGTATCGGAAGTGAGGCGAGTTGTCCAAGCATCCGAGTAAGTCACGTGACCTTCGCCTTTTAAAGGGTTATGCCGAGAGACCAAACAAATAATGTATTTGTTTGTCACCAATGCCGGACGGCGAGGTGATGATTCTCTTAAGGCATATGTTAAAAGGCGAAAGTCAATTGCCGTCTAGAGACCTAGGTCCCTGAAGGCAAGACACTCTCATAGTAGTTGAATCTCAGCTAAGGAGAAACAACACTATGTGACATTGAAGACGAAGGTAGGCAATGAATGCAACCTACGTCTTCCAGCTGAATCGAGAGAAGGAATCTCAAGATTCTGAACCTGTGCTTACAAATGACTGAAAACGCTAACCGCTATTTCATTGCTGTCCGGTGAGAAGTCGTAGTTGCAATGAAAGCGGGGCGTTCTTCAGTAATGAAAACACAGGGGAGAGCCGCCTGAAGAACTGCTTCTCATGGGCTGAACGTTTGGAAGTAGAGCTGGCAGGTGTGGGAGTAGGCGATGTCTTTCAATACATCTGCTAATCCAGGGTGAACAATGAACAATTGCACACCTCCTGATACGAGATATTTTGAGGACAAACTCAGATTCCGCAAAAATCATTCGCATTATCGCAGTGCGATGTAGCAAGAGACTATTACAGAATTCTGTTACCGTGCGGTAAACAGAAAGATGAGATACGGTTGGTATTCATTCAAAGCAGGGGAGAAAGTCATAACCAACCGTGCATCTCGAAGCGGCAACTGGTACTGATTGCCTCGGGCAATTCAATACGCAGTAGCTGTCGCTGACTCGTCATCCTGAGTTGCCAAGTAATCCTTTCCACGAAGGAATGCGTTCGGCTAGAACCACCGAGCATAAAAAGATATGCTCGAGCAATTATATTTAGGCGAAACAAATTTCGGTAAATACAAAAGCTGAAATGGTGTTGTCGTGACAAAACCATAAGTATATAAAATTGAAACTGGAAACTCCTGGGAGGTTGCAGGCAACCCCGAGTTGCAGTTCAATTAGAATACTCCTCGTCTAAGTCGCAATCCGTAGAGTAACTAGGATATGCGCCTACCCCTCGGACAATTCAACTGCTTAGCAGAATCATGTCGCGAGGTTAATATACGTAGTATATTTGTAGGATTCTGAAACAACGATCTCCATCCTAAATTCTTTCCTTCAAGAAAATAAAAAACTAATGGATTGGAGATCGACCACCTTCGATCTCTATCAAAGAGAGTGGAAGGAGAGTCTTCCTCGAAGGAAAGCTTCAATGGTGAACAGAATAACGAAGACGATAGTTCAAGCCAAAACTGGATGTTCCTGTCCGTTCTTCTCCTATTCAGGTTGGTCGCTACTGTGAGATAGTCTTCTTTCAGCAGCAGTCTTCTTCCAAATGCTAGAAATTCCAGGGAATTCGAGCATAGGCGAGGTTCCCGATTATCGTGTAACAATTATCGGGGATTCTCGTCTCGCTCACTTTGGACCGTGGTCTCGCCTAAGTGTTTGGAGATTGTAAAAAACTCAAACACTCTGAATGCGCTAGAAATTCCGTAGAATTCTAAGCACTCTGCGAAACCCCCACCGAATTCGTCAACCGATATCGGCTGGTGGTCCTCTTGATTCCCGTAGAAATCGAGGATGGGGCAGGATCCCTCCTCAACGACCGGGGCTTACATCAGGTAGGACCCGAAGGTTCCCCCGGTAGCGCAGTCCCCAACGTGGGATCCTACAGAGAAATCTCTGTAGGATCCCTCCCATTTCCCTCGTAGCCATAAGGAAAGAGGGAATGGGGGAGGAATTGGATACTCTCTCGCCTTCCCAATGGAACTAGCAGTTGGAGAAGAGTAGGAACAGCCCTCGCCTTGCGCGCATGGCCTCACAGAGTCTGGGAAAACGTATCGTCAGGAGAAAACGTTTTCCCAAGGAGGGTTACGAACTCGCCCTGTAGGTAAGGGTCTGCCGCCACTGTGAACGTCGTCTGGGTGGGGCTGATCGACACCTGACAGGAGAGAGCCGATACCGTCCTCCGACTCATTCCAGTCCTCATCGAGGTCGAAACCTCTCAGGAGGACCAAAGGGGTATTAAATACAGTGTCCGAAGACACATAGAAACGTCCGAAGACACGTAGAAACGCCGCTGTCGCAGTAGAGGAGGTGGAAGTAGCTTGTTCAACCAGCCAGATCTGAGAGAGCCTTCTTATCCGGAGGCGAGAGACTCTGGTTCAAGACAGAATCGGCAAGCTCCGATCGCGGCAGACCCACCGTCGGTTTGGGTTCCCTCTCAGGCCCCAAAACAACTCAAGCCGAGACATGGGCTCTGCTGGTGGGAGCGGCGATCCTTCCCCGAGGTCGTTGCGCTGACGAATCAGCGCCATAACCTCGACAAAGTTCCTCTGGATCTCGGAAGTCATAGCATCTTGCAGAGTAGGACCGTCAAGCCCCTCGAACAAGAGCATTCCGAGAACCTCCCCCTTAAGGAGGAGGAACTGCGATAGACCCCTCTCGGATTCCTCCTGCCACTTGCGCGTACGTCCTGGTCGGTCCGAAGATCGTACCTGGTACTTACGGCGTCGTGACGGGATCGTGCGGGGCATGCCCCTCACGATCACCCCACTGTGCCTCGCTCTTCCTGGTGCAAACCGAGGAAGTTGCAGGCACGGGAGAGGAAGACATGACGCTCCTCTTTCGCTCGCTGGCAGAACCAGCGGGCTTGGAGGCCTGCAGGCGATCGCCAACTTGCAGGCCTAGTCGAGCCATTTCCCAGGAAAACGGCTGGAGCGGCGGTCAGGAGACCTGCAGAGACCACTGTCGCGGTGAGACCGGTGCGTGTACTCGCGGTGCGTCATACCGCTGGTACCAGCCGAGGCTGGCACCAACAATCGGGAGGGGGGGAACCTCTTCCCAGCCTCAGCCCGTGGCTGGTCAGACAGTCACGTCTACCAGGGTTACCAGCTGGTCGCTGCGAGAGCGGCCGCTGGCCTGGCGAGAGTCCCATGAGCGGCTCTCACCAGCTTCTGCTCCGTGCCCACGGTCCTGACGTCCGAGCGAACTCTGGCGCCATTTGGCTATACGCTATCGCTCTCCCCGCGGGAGATCGTATACTCGGAACTTCTCGAGAACGAGAGACCGAGCCAGAACCTGGCGTAGCGGCAGCGCCGCAAACACCAGGCGAGGAAGTACTGGTGGTAGTCAGTACGCCTCTGGTCCCCGTCTTCTTCTTCCTTGCGGAAGGGGAGACGGGCCCTGTTCCCTAAAGAGCAGGAGGACCGGCAGAAGAACCCCCCCAATCCCATGGGAGTGGAACGAGCCCTTAGAAGTTCCCGAAGGAGCCTTCTTAGGGGGGATACCCCGAGGTCGTTGCGCTGACGAATCAGCGCCATAACCTCGACAAAGTTCCTCTGGATCTCGGAAGTCATAGCATCTTGCAGAGTAGGACCGTCAAGCCCCTCTAACAAGAGCATTCCGAGAACCTCCCCCTTAAGGAGGAGGAACTACGATAGACCCCTCTCGGATTCCTCCTGCCACTTGCGCGTACGTCCTGGTCGGTCCGAAGATCGTACCTGGTACTTACGGCGTTGACGGGATCGTGAGGGGCATGCGCAAACCGAGGAAGTTGCAGGCACGGGAGAGGAAGACATGACGCTCCTCTTTCGCTCGCTGGCAGTACCAGCGGGCTTGGAGGGCTGCAGGCGATCGCCAACTTGCAGGCCTAGTCGAGCCGTTTCCCAGGAAAACGGCTGGACCGAGAACAGCGGCCCTGATCTCGTGTGCAGAGGAGCTGCTGCTGGTCCCCCTATCCGCCCGGTCCCTGTGGGAGCGGCGGTCAGGAGACCTGCAGAGACCACTGTCGCGGTGAGACCGGTGCGTGTACTCGCGGTGCGTCATACCGCTGGTACCAGCCGAGGCTGGCACCAACAATCGGGAGGGGGGAACCTCTTCCCAGCCTCAGCCCGTGGCTGGTCAGACAGTCACGTCTAACAGGGTTACCAGCTGGTCGCTGCGAGAGCGGCCGCTGGCCTGGCGAGAGTCCCATGAGCGGCTCTCACCAGCTTCTGCTCCGTGCCACGGTCCTGACGCCGAGCGAACTCTGGCGCCAAAATTTGGCTATACGCTCTCCCGCGGGAGATCGTATACTCGGAACTTCTCGAGAACAAGAGACTGAGCCAGAACCTGGCGTAGCGGCAGCGCCGCAAACACCAGGCGAGGAAGTACTGGTGGTAGTCGGTACGCCTCTGGTCCCCGTCTTCTTCTTCCTTGCGGAAGGGGAGACGGGCCCTGTTCCCTAAAGAGCAGGAGGACCGGCAGAAGAACCCCCCCATCCCATGGGCGTGGAACGAGCCCTTAGAAGTTCCCGAAGGAGCCTTCTTAGGGGGGATACCCGGGTTACCAGCTGGTTGCTGCGAGAGCGGCCACTGGCCTGGCGAGTCACCTGAGCGGCTCTCACCAGCCTTCTGCTCCGTGCCGCGGTCTTGGCGCCGAGCGAACTCTGGCTGCACGGTCTCCCGAGGGAGAGCGTACACTCAGGATCTCTCGCGAACGAGAGACCGAGCCGGAACCTGGCGTAGCGGCATCGCCGCTAGCACCAGGCGAGGAAGTACCAGTGTTAACCGGTACTCCTGTGGTCCCCGTCTATCTCTTCCTTACGGAAGGGGAGACGGGCCCCGCTCCCGAAGGAGCAGGAGGACCAGCAGAAGGACCCCCCGTCCCACCGGGGTGGGAGAAGTTCCCGAAGGAGACTTCTTAGGGGGGAAGGCAGCCTTCTTCTTCTTCGGCTTATGGGCCTTAGAAGTCGAAGGGGAAGAGGCAGCAGCAGACGATGAAGACGAAGATGACACCTTCCTCTTCTTCTTCCTCTTCCTCGTCAGCTCACGCAGGACAGTCGTCAGGTCCTCCATCCAGGCCGGAGCCGGGGCTATTGCCGAAGCAACACGGCCCGACTGCACCTGTCCGGAAGGACCTGGGACTGGGGAAGATACACCGTGGGCAGGACCAGCATGGACAGGCGCAGGAACGAGGAGCGACAGGTACAGCAACCAGCTCAGGAGCGGCAGGAACAGCGGCAGCGGTAGACCCAGAAGGGACAGCCAAGCCAGCAGCGGGAACCACATCAGCGGCAGGTAAGGCAGGCCCAGCCATCGCCTCGTAGAATCATCGGCAGCCAGTGGGAACCTGGGTACTGGCGGCCTGTCCAGGGGCGAGCTGCTGGAACAGCGGAAGTCTGGGGCAGGCAACACGAAGAACACAGGCGGCGGCGGCAAAACCCCCTTCGGTACGGCGGCGACCGGCCCTAGTAGCGGCAGACGGCGTCACCGACACAGCATGGGGAGTGTAGACCAGGCGGGGGGGAGCAGCATAAGTGGCCGTGGAGGTAGAAGTGGAGACCGCCCCAGACCTCACTAGACGCCTGTTGCAGCAGAACCGTGGATTGCTAGGCACGGCCCTGCCGCCGTAGTGGTCCATACCTGTCCAAGGTCGTCTCCCACGGATGTAGCACCTGCGGTAGCACAGACAGATTAGTAAGAGAGGTTCCCTCACTCACGGGGGGAGACATGCCCCACCCCGAACGCAAGGAAGACCCCAAATACAAAATTCAACGAGGAAGCTGAGCGGGGGGCAGGAAAGAAGACGAAGAATTGGATACCAAGGGAGTCGCGGGAGAGCTTTCCGACGACTTCCTGGCAGACCTTCGCTTCCCCTATCCCCGCACAGCAGTGAAAAGTAATATGAAAATGAAACAGAATACTGCACTTGCGATTCACTTCATAGAACTTAAAGGGGAAAAGATCAATTCCCGGGTAAGAGCGGAAACTTGATCCATAATATGATGCTATCATAAAATATATATGAAAATGAAACAGAATACTGCACTTGCGATTCACTTCATAGAACTTAAAGGGGGAAAAGATCAATTCCCGGGTAAGAGCGGAAACTTGATCCATAATAATATGATGCTATCATAAAATATATATGAAAATGAAACAGAATACTGCACTTGCAATTTCACTTTCACAGAAAATAATTCGTAAGGATCAATTCCCGGGTAAGAGCGGAAATTGATCCAAAATGAAGTTTTTATTGTAAAACTAATATTGTAATACCTACCTGAACACCTGAACTAGCCCTGGTCACTTACCAGCCCGAACCATCATTTATTAAAAATTTACCAAATCTTTGGTTAAAATAAACGATCAGTGTTGCCAATCTCCTGGCAAACACCCTCGTTACCTAGTTACCAGCCACCGGCTAGTAGCCCGCCTCACGGGCCCGGTCACACCTGCCCTCTCACGTCAATCATAACTCAATAACTCTGTATGAGAGGGGAGGAGGGAGGGAATCATTCAGGTGTTCAGGTAGGTATTACAATATTAGTTTTACAATAAAAACTTCATATTGCAATACACCCCCTGAACACCTGAACTAGCCCGATTAACAACATTAATTTGGAGGTGGGGAATCAAATCTGCCCGGCCCTACACTGTACCAG